>NW_007063213.1:0-3582 GCF_000164805.1 Carlito syrichta | reverse complement strand
TCCTGAATTTTCAGCACTCCTCAAATATGTTTTCCCTGCTAGAACATAAAACTCTTTGAGGGCACAGACTAGTGGGCACCTAGATGTTTGATTAACAAATGATTGAAACAAATGAATGCATCCTGAAAAAGATCAACAAGGTTCCAAAGACTTCCCGAAGAAGGGCATTCAAGCTGCACTTGGAAGGTAGACTGACTATGTGAAGGTAACATGTTTATAGGTAGGTATACAAGAATGGGAGAAGGAAGAGACTCATGTCAGGGCGGTCTTATTTAGAAAGCTCTTGAATGCAGGTAGGCACGTATGTGTCTGCACTGGGTTCTGTCAGGGAAATAGGGATAAAGATTATTCTTTATTTTCCCAAAGATTATTATTTTTTGTGGAGTAAGGAAACTCTTTTAAGTGGGGGTGGGACGTGATCATTATGGCAACAGCGCAGTGTCTGGTGGACGAGTAAGAGGGTGTTAGAAATTGTGAAGAAGTGAAAAGATCCACACCCCACTTCCTGTCGCTGATTATTTTTTCCTCCTCATTGACTAAGCTCATTAGTGCCCCAGGTTGAAACAAAATGTAAGTACAAGCTGGAGTTGTTTGTTTAGCCTATACGTTCATTCACATATTTGCAAACATTTACTGATGCCTGCCGGTGTCTGACTTTGTACCTCTAAACAGTGGGCTGTGCAAATCAGTGTTTGTGATAATTTTGCAATGCTGATTTTGCACACCTGAAATGAGATGCCAATGAAAACAATGCTGGCGAGTAAAACTTAGCTGCCCTCATGGGAAAGAGATATATTTCATTTGGAAAATGTTGATTTCGTTTTGCCCTGCTCGGTAACAGTTAGATATCTAGAGATGATTACTGATAAGGTTGTCACAAACACTGACAACTATTGAGGTGTGTGCTTCTTGTAAACAACTCCATGAGCTGGGTGGGAGCATGCATTGTTTTATTGTTTTATTGTTGCCACCTTAGATTCTTTAGCCTCTAAAGATGTTTTGTGGCTTTACAAGTTCCAAGTTTGAAGTTGAAATTCTTAGGAGGTACATTATGTGCAAGTTTGACATTTAAAATGTATGGAGCTACCATGCTTTTGTTAAAACACTTTATATTACATAGAGGGGGGAAAAGGCAAGGCTCTCAAATTTCCACAGATGCTGGTGCATTTCAGATTTTATAGTTCACATTATTCCTATAGAAGAACACGCTGATGGCGATGACACTGGAAAGTGAATTCCTTAGGTCGTGGGAGCATAATGACAAACATGAGGGGCCTGCAGCCCTGGGTCATCTCATGAACAAACCTGCTCTGTCAGGTAGGATTTCTGGCTTGCTTGGCCCTGAGAGACTTAAAGTATGCCTGAAAAGAGACTTTTGAAGGTCCTACAGAGCACTCAATTTTTCTGCTTGTTTTTTCATGAAATTCTTCTTGCAGCAGTCTAACACCACCCAACCGTGTCTTGAAGGCAGAAACAATCCTAGTTCAGGAGACCTGGCAATTTCTTTGTCCCGTGACAGAGAAAATACATGCTTTTTAGAATCTGGGGGAATGAAATGACACCAAAAGATTTCTATTAGGACTTGCCACTGTCCCAATTCTGCAACCTGCTTTTAAACTTCAAGACTAATTATAAACTGAAACTACCAGAAGAGTCACTAACTCCTTATCTGACACCATCTTTCTAAAAAGTTGGAGAACGTAGACTTTTTAAATGACTAACATATTTGTTGTTTTACAAATTATAATCTTTCAATGAAACCTTTTTACTACTTTTTCCATTCTCTTTAAATATGTGAAATTTGTGTCTTTTCATTTATGTTTAAAAGAATTCCAAAACAACTTGCTAAACATAAAAAAGACAAGAAAAAGGGAAAGGGTCTACTTTATTTTTATCTACAGAATGCCAAAAGAGATGTGCCAGTGTTTTCACTGAAATTAAACATACTTTAAAAAAAAATTAATCTTTGGTGCCATAGCAACTCAGCCTTCAAAACTTGAATGAATAAATCTGACCAAGTTATTTTTCAGCAGTTTAATTCCGGTCACTAGATCAGTGCAATTTCACCAATTAAGCACAGGAGGAATAGCAGCTCCATGCTATCATCAATTATTAGGGAAAAGTTATTTTAAAAAATCTAATTGAACCCTATTATTAGTAAATGTATCTTTGAACTCTGAAAGTTGAATAACTGAACAAATTAATAAGGCAAGCAAGTTTCTGGCAGTTATATCTGACCTAAGTAAGAAAAGGGTTGTAAATGCTCCCTTATATGCAGATGACTTTTGCTAACATGGTTAGCTCAACCTATTCATTGAAATAAATCTAGCAATTATAATTATTGCCTGTATACAATTAAAATAAAATGCGGAATCCAAAATATATTTTCCTCTCTACTGTATTTACATAGTTGTACTGCCACCTTTCAATTTGATTAATAATGTTTACAAAGCTTCATGTTGAATGTCCATTAATTTGCATACACGTATTTTCATGTTAGAATTTCAAGAATCAGGAGCTATTCCAGAATTAGGAGGAAAATACACATGCTTCCTTTTTACTCCCATAATTGGGTAAATTGCTGATAAGATGAACCAAATTCTGCACATATTCTTATAAAATGTGTCTTCCATGGTCAGTGCAAATTTTTAATAAATCTGATAAAACTACAGATTTACTAATAAGGGGTAGTCAGTGACAGGACCTGGGTCTGGATACTTTTATAGCTAAGTGCAAAACCATAAAACTTAAAATGCCCAAAGGTACAGTTTATTCATACAATTAGATGACCTAAATTTACACAGTCCTTATAAAAGGCTAATATTTTACTTAGATGAACCAAAGCATTTTAAAAATACTTTTTATCTACTTATTTGGGGCTGAACTATGTGAATCCAATCAGGTCCCTCAAATAAGAATCAAACTAAGACACCTAGGACTGTCTCTGCCACAGAGGTCACAGGAGTTTACATATTTGTCATAGACTAAAAGCAGTGATGTACATAAACACTTATGGGCACACAGAAAATGTGTGCATAATAAACACACCCTGGCAGATAGCCAGAAAAACAATATGAATGCCAAAAGAGCAAGAAATGCTCATATGCTTCTCCTTTCCAAAAAAGGATTATGTGCATGTGTACAGAGAACAAAAAACATGGACATTCATATTTAATAATAAACAAGTATAACTATTTACATAACCTCATTTCAACCTTTCAACATCTCTATGTGGTCAAGAAAAGTGAAAAACTGAGGCTGGGAGAGGGTGAGTCACCATCATCACACAGGTACACACTGCTGGTTGGTATTTGCACTGGCTCTCCTGATTAATCTTACCTATGCTGCAAAATACTTTCAAGTTTTCAAAAGAGCCTTGTTCAGACACAAGGTAAATTCTGCACTTAGTGCCATTATTGTACCGGTGAAAGAGAAACTAGTGGAGTCATTCAGCTTGTTTATGTCATGTCCAATAGAGATTTTTAAACTTTTACACAATGCTTAGCAGTTTAGTGCCTTTCTAGAGGGGTAGGGGGCCAGGCATTGAGGAATATATGGGTCTCTTCATTAGAGTCACAGTAG
>NW_007063212.1:0-969 GCF_000164805.1 Carlito syrichta | reverse complement strand
AAAGCTAATTACAAACTGAGAAGAGTCCTCGGAAAGTCTTGAATAAGACCTTATCATCATAAGGAATTTTACTTGAGCAGGGATATGAAAGAAGACAGATTATTATTATTTTTAAAATTTGTCCATGGCTGTGTTAGAGAGACACACTGTAATTTTTTTTCTTTCCCAGAGCACTTTTCATCTTAACTTCTTTTGTGTTAATCAGTCTTGAGCTTCTAAATATATGTTAGATCCCCTGGATTATACATTTTCTTTTTCTTTTTTTTGAATTGGAGTCTCACTCTGTCACCCAGACTGGAGTGCAGTGGCCGCTCCCGGCCCCTGCAGCCTCGACTTGCTGGGCTCTGGCGATCCTGCCACCTCAGCCTTCCGAGTAGCCGGAATTACAGGCATGCACTACCACGCCTGGCTGAATTTTTTATTTATTGTAGAGATAAGATCTCACCAAGTTGCCCAGGCGAGTCTCGGACCCGCGGGCTCAAGCAATCGACTCACCTCAGCCTCCCAAAGACACGGGATTACAGGCTGAGCCACCAAGCCAGGCTTACATTTTCTTTTTCTTTCTTGGCATCCAATCCTGGGCTCCAAGCAACTACGTGCCCTGCATTTATGCAGCAGACATAAATTCCTTAACTTTCTTCCTCAGTGGGAGTTCTCTCAAAAAGGATATTTAGCCCAGTCAAGGAGATGTATCTCTTTACTAATCCAGGGAGCACCTAGAGCATCCACAAAAGTTCATCGAGTTCAAAAAGGTCAAGCTCTCTCTTTGGATATGTTATATTATAGTCATTACTTTCCCGTGGTTTCTCCTTTAAGTAATATTTTTAGACTCCACTGAGTCCTGACCTCCCACCTATGATTGCTGGTTCCCAAGTTATCACATTAAGAGTAATAGCACAGTCAGACAAAATAGTGGTCACCTGAGTGACCAAACCTCCAGAATAAGAAATAGAAAAAAAAAAAAGGAAG
>NW_007063211.1:0-1258 GCF_000164805.1 Carlito syrichta | reverse complement strand
GTGTGTGTGCCAGAAATCAGAATTTATGGGGGATGGGCCACGAACCCCTGTGCACCCCCAGGCCTACCATTAGTGGGTTAATTCCACCTGGATGTGACTTTCTAACTCTGTCCCATCCTGTTCTGTGCAGTAACTTCCCACCATCAGATGACATCTGGCAGAAGGGAGACCTGTCAGTCACTGCTATCACTGCCACTGTCCACAAATTGCCCACGCACTCCTGGTGGCCCACAGGCTTTTAAGAGCTTAATCTCAGCCAGGAGTGGTGACTCATGCCTGTCATTACAGCACTTTGGGAAACCAAGGCAAGAGAGGATTGCCTGAGCCTGGAAGTTCGAGACCAGCCTGGGCAACTTGGCAAGACCTCATCTCTACAATCAATCAAAAATTTGACCTGGTGTGGTGGTGCATACCTGTGGGTCCAGCTGCTTGGAAGTTTGAGGCAGAACAATCACCTGAACCCAGTATGTCGAGGCTGCGGTGGCCGTGAGCCTTGGTGCCACTGCACTCCAGTCTGGGCGAAGGAGTGAGACTCCAACTCTAAAAACAAAAAAAGAGCTTTGTGTTGGGAGCCAACATCTATAGCTACATGGCTGAGGCCTGTAAAGGCCCATCTGGAAGATCGCCTCTGACATAGGATATCAGTTATACCTATGATATTGGCGTGTGATTGGTGACCAGTGTGCATACATGGCAGTAAAACTTATAAGTGAATCTCAGTACACTTGATGGAAGGTGCATGGCGCAATTGTTTCTGTCTTTCTAAGTTTAGCTTCTTTCTAGATATTTTTTTACTTCTATTTCCTGGTAGACTGGGTAGTCCTTGTTCCCGAAAGCTGTTTCCCCTAGGGCTAAGATTAGAAACTAAATTACCATGATAGTTCTGTCCCCTGCCCCTAGCCAGGTAGAACGTTTTCTTTTGTTTCGTTAATTACCGAAACTCTGTCTGCTTCAGCCCATGGCCGCCATCTTGGAAGCCCTGCATTTCCTTGTTCAAGAGTGTGACAGCTACTATTTGATTTTTAGAGTAGACTTGTTGGGATAAAATATATACATATACACTCATAGCTGCGTAAATCTATGCTTGCTGTTTTGATTCCTTTTGCTACATTATTCAAGTGTAATAGTTACTATATGATTTATAAAAGAATTAACGATAAGGTATTAGCTTAATAGGATATAGCATAGTATTAAAGTCCAATAACTAGATCATATGAAAATTAAAGTTTAGACATATGAAACATGAATTATAGTAAAG
>NW_007063210.1:0-872 GCF_000164805.1 Carlito syrichta | reverse complement strand
CCAGAGAGAATAGAGTACAATAAACTCCTATAGGAGAGGAGTTTACGTTTTCCCCAGAGCACCCACTACAAAGACTAACATTCACTGCTCAGTAAATACACATTTTTAAAAAGTAAATTGTGGTTATGAGTATTGATCCCACACCAACCTGTGTGACCAGAGGAAACAGAGAGTGGACACTCATTGTGTATGTTACAAATTAGTAATCAAGATAACTTGCGGTATTTTCCTTCTAATTTCTTGTGGCTCACATTTGCTTTGCTGTCTTTTTATCACTCTCCCACTTTCTTTCTCTCCTCCTTCCCCCACTCCCTTTCCTCACATATCTTAGGCCCATTCATGGAACATGACTTTGTTTCACTGATTACTCTCAGATCCAAAATATATCCAGCTAGGAATGAATCACAGGCAAGAACAGGAACTATTGACCAGTCAGGGCCATGCTATAAATGAGGATGGAAAAAGCTTTCTGCTGAAGCATCCATGGAGAAGATGGATCCTGAAAGAATCTGAGTTCTAGTAGAAAGAAAGGAAGACAACAGTGCTGGGTGGACAGGCAATCAATAACATCCCTACATCTCCTGTACTTATGACCACAGTGAATGATTACTTCATCATTCCAGAAGTGGCAGGCTTCAGATGTGTAAAACCATGCCTGAAGGCAGAACTACAATCAACAGGTAGAAGCTATGGGAATAAAGGATTGTGACTTGAGAGAAAAAGCTTTCTTATACCTGCAGCTGTCCAAACATGAAATAAGCCGTATTGAGCAACCCCAGTAATATCTCAGCACGGTGCTCTCCAATATGACCTCCCTCACCTGGTGAGAATGACCAGGGCAGGCACTCATATTTGAGACCCAGTGTTCCAGG
>NW_007063209.1:0-889 GCF_000164805.1 Carlito syrichta | reverse complement strand
AGAGCCCCGATGTTACCGTTTGACTAGGGATGAAAGGCCTGCATTCTGGGATGCCCATATTCTCTCTAGTTACTAGTACTGGAGTGTCGCTCAGATGCAGCATCTCGAAACTTCACTGTGGGTCTTGGGTCTTGTGTCCATCTGTCTCACTGTCGTGTACTCAGTCGAGGTCAAAGAGGCAAGAAAGCTGATGTTTTTTCAGTATCCACCGTGTCCCAAACGTGTACTGGATTTCACTAAAGTTCACACATCCAATTAGAAGCCTATGGAAAAGGCCTGTCATTCCCACAGATGAGAAAAGCTGAGGCTTGCCCAAAATCACACTGATGTTTACCGGCAGACCACAGGAGCACCTTGGTTGTTACTTGACTCTGTTCTGGCCTCTCTCTCCTCCCAACACATACACCTTTGCAGGTGAGATTTGGACTTTGAGCATACCCGCTCTCCCCATCACTGGACCTGGACCCCCATGAGTGGCTGCGTTCCCCTTATTCCCCTGCCCTCTCTCTCCCTGCTAGTTGTTTCGACATTAGTTCTTCTCTTTATGCTGGAGTGCCCAATGCTTAGGGCCCACTCAAGAGTGAGATACCCCTTCAAACTGGCCATGATGGCTATCGCTAACATGTCAAACAAATAACAAGTGACATCAGGATACTCTTTTTAGTATGCACCTATTTTTAAAAATAAACTGTTAAAAATTTTTAAATAATTCTATGCACTCAGGAAGTTAGAAAAAAGTTAGATGCTCTTCAACATCCTGATAAACCCATCTTAAACTGAAAATGCTGTAAATTTAAACTGTGTTTGCTACACCTGCTGCTGAACCTCAGAACTGAGCAAACTTACCTGCAATGTGCTCACTAAATGACAGTTGGGCAAAATCATCGAA
>NW_007063208.1:0-838 GCF_000164805.1 Carlito syrichta | reverse complement strand
GCAGGCTGACAGCCACCGCAGTCTCATCCTGCTGAGCTGAGGCTTCTAAGAAAGTCCAGTGTTTCAATTATAGGAATGTAAGTTGTATAATTCATAAACAATATGAAATCAATAATATGTAAGACCTATATCATCAACATGATAAAAGCTTTAAATTCTCTCTGTAGATCTGATATTTTTTACAAGATCAGAAGAACAAATAATAGTAATAAATTTTAAAGCAAGTTATGCTACATCCTTTATATTTTAACCATTTTCTTTCTTAAATTTGGTAAGTTAATTTTTCTATTTGGGATTATCAGTGACTGATATCAATAGGAAGTCCTAGATATAACTGATCTAACAGTTGATTTATGTACTGAGCATTTGGCTGCATGTGATAGACCCCTCAAATTTTCTGAGTTCAATCTTTGTGTTCTTCATGGTATTGTGATAAACTGTCATCCAAGGTCACTTCAGAGGGTCTTTATTAACAATAAAATATTCATATATTTATGACATATCAAATATGTGATTTAAGAAGCTACTCCTATGAGATATACATATTTGTTTGTTTAACTGAATAAATTTACATAATTTTAAAATCGTATTAGAATATGCACTGTATTGTATATTGTAATTATTTTCTTGTTCACACAAAATTCTCTAACTGGAATGAAATAGTATTAGTCCTTGTAGCATTAGATTAGCATCTGCCCACATCATTTCCCTTGGGTAATTTTGCATTATTGTTATAGACTTGTGTGTTTTCCTTTTTTTAAATTTTAAATATTTTATTTTAAAATTTTGGGGTACAATTCAGGGTTAAGTATACAAATATTCATTGTGCATGTACCCT
>NW_007063207.1:0-3721 GCF_000164805.1 Carlito syrichta | reverse complement strand
CTCCAAGTTGGCAATGTGTTACCTTACATGGCAATAGAGGTTTTGCCAATGTAATTAAGGATACTGAACTTGAGATGAAAAGGTTATCCCACACTTCCAAAAGAAGTCCATTCTATCCTATAAATCCTTAAAAGTAAAGAAGACTTCTTGGTTTTGGTGAGAGAATAGGATGTGAAAAAAAAGAGGAGCAGAGAAACACAACTGGAAACAGACTTTCCTTGTGCTGCTGGCTCTGAAGAAGAAGGAGGGGACCAGGAGCTAGGGAATAATGGCAGCCTCCAGAAACTGGAGAAAGGAAGAATGCAGGTGCTCTCCTAGACTCTCCAGAACAAAAATCAGCCCTGCCAACATTCCGATCTCACACCAATGAGGCCCATGGTTGGTGTCTGCCCTCCAGAACTGTATACTAATCAATTTATATCATTTAAGCTATGAATTTGTGGTGACTTGTTTGAGAAGCAATGGAAAACTAACATGGGCAACTCCTCGGGTCACCTCCCATTGTGGTAGCATTTCTGTCTTCTCAATAAATTCTGCTTTTTTTTTCTTTTCAAATCATGCTGTACCGGACAGCCCTTTATTTCAAAGCTATTGTTACAGTTCAATTTTATTAGATATGAAATAGAGAACTGGAGAAATATAAACAATATGGATTCTTTTTCTTTTTAAAGATGAGGTACAATTCAGAGTTAAGTATACAAAGGTTCATTATGCAGGTACCCTTGTTGATGGGGTGTTCCCCCCCCACCAGCAGAATCTCACTACCGATAATCCTGTCCCCCCACCTCTGGCAATTTCTCACTACTAACAGATCTTTTCTTATAGTGTTACAATAATTGTTTAAGGTCCACTTATGAGTAAGAACATGTAAAACTCAGTTCTTTGTTTCTGTGATAGAGCACTCAGTGTTATAGTCTCTAAGTCCATCCAAGTTGCTGTGAAGTTCATAATTTTCATACATGTACCAGGTGGAATATTATGCAGAAATTAAGAGGGACAAAATTATGAACTTTAAAAAAGTGACTCCTGCTCTCATAAAAAAAAAAAACTAATACAAAATCTGTGGGTCTTGTATTTCCCCCCATTGTTAAAGATACACCAACTCCTCTCCATGAAAACCCACTTAGTGTGTTTTTCCCTGAGGGCATCTGCTCCCCTCCCCAACATTATAGATTTTGGAGTACTCTTATGATGATCATTTTGTGCTGGTGGCTGGAAATGTGGACCATGTTTGCGGCTACAGTTGTAAGACTTCTGTATTCATTTTTTACACTACATTTACTCCTTGTTTTATCTATTACTTCCAAATCTCCATTTCCCCTTGTTCTATTTTTTTAATCAACCACTTATTTTAGTGTCCTATATTTTATTAAACACGTTTAGTTGCCATGATTCTTTCATGGAGTACAAATAATTAATGAATTAGGGATCACAGAAGTTATATAATTCATTTTCTAATTTACCAAACCAAAAAAAATTTTTTTTGAGAGAAAATATAAATTCGATTGAGAAAGCAATCTGAAAATGACTTTATTTTTTTTCTTTAAGAAAGATTTGAGTGTTTGGGCGGGAAGGAGAAGATAGAAAAAACCTAGAATCTTATATGAAGTTTGATTAGATCATTTCTTCATATTTTCTAAATTGCTGGCCTTTCCAACATTAATTTTATAGTCTAGGCTAAAAAGTTGAACAAGCTCATATTTTGCTGCTTTAAAGAGGTGTCTGTTTCTTATTCTATATCACTTGGTTTATTTTACAACGCTGAAGTGTGTTACGCTTGGTGTGTCCCAGGTATTGTTTAAATATGTCAGAAAGATCAGCTCATTTGCCAAAAGAACTTTATGAGGCAAGTACTTCTTGGAGTCCCACTTCACAGATGTGGAAACTGAGGCCCAGACAGCCAGAGGGTCAGAGTCTGATGGTCTCCACCACCCGGGCTTCTAGCCCACACACTGTGTTCTCTCCCTCGTTTGCTTCCATGACCCACACAAAACTTACATCTGCTGTTGCTTTTTCTCTAATCTTGACCCTTTTTAGTCATAAACAAGAAAAAGAGCAAAGTTGTGTTTCCTCTAACTTTCAGGAAATCTTTCTTTTCAGGCTTCTCACTTGGCATAAGAGAAGTTACAGCACTAATTTGACTCAATACTGGAAATATAAGTGCCTTGTATGTTTTAGAAGAGGGTTCAGAGCGATGGATCAGATAACCCCCAACACCACGTAGTTGACAGAACACAAGTAGTGTGCCGCTACCCTTAGAAAGGCTGCTTACAAGGCTAGTCCCAGAGGGCATCTGGGAACTTGGGTCTGAGTGCTCCCGTCATTTCCTAATTGTTCAATGTGGTGTACTGTGCCTAGAGTGTTTGTACAAATGTGTGGCTTGTGCTGAACATCTGCTTCTTTTCGGAGTGTGTGGAGCTTTGGTCCAGGTGTCAAAGGAAAAGGTGACTATGTGACCAGGCCCAATGAAAACCTTGGACATTGAATTTTTCAGTGTCCCTGAAACTTTGCAGTGATGAGTTACTTCCCATTAACATTTTTCTTACATCATCACAATTTGACCCTGGAAGAATTCAGGGTTTTCTGCGTAAGTCCAAGGGGAAAGAACTTTTGGAAACTTGAGCCTGGTTATCTTGAGATTTTGCTCCATGTGTCTCTTCTCTGTGCCTATTCTGCTTTTCATCCTCTTCCTGTAATAAATCATGAGTGTGGCTACATGCTGAGTTTGCAATTCCTCTTAGTGAACTACTAGATCTGGGGCTAGTCTTGGGGGCCCTCAACCCAGACAGCTGTCAGCATTTGCACAAGGCTTGTCATAATTGCTATTAGTTATTTTCAGCTTTGCCAGTGAGATATGGTTATATGCCTTCATGGTTTAATTTACCTGATTTGAGTCATTTTATTGTCTAATCAATAAAGACATTTCATTTGACAGATATGCACAATGGACAGTTAATCATTTAAGTTTGCAGAACTTTGTGCTTATATATAATTTCTTAAATTTGGAATAATATGATCCGATCATACTTAGGAGAATGGTAAATATTCACTTTCTTTATGCCAAAATAGTTATGAGAGCAGAGAAAAAGTCTCAGGAGTCATCACCTGTTTGGGCTGGCATATTTAGTAACAGCAGCCAATGCAGTTATGTCTGCAGAGAATGGTGAGGTTCTCTGCCCCTATTTCCTTCAAGGCTGCTCATAGGTCTCTGCTGAATCCACCCCAAGGATCTCCTTTTGCTAAGGGAACTGCTCCTCCCCACATACCCTGTTCAATTTCTTGTTCTGCAAGAGCTTTATGGGTATTGCACTCAGTTTACTCCTCAACAACCTCCTGCAAACAAAACTCTTCCTCAGACTCTGTTTTCAGGAAACTCAACCTCAGGAAAAGCTATCTATACATTCTCTGTTACATTTCTAAATGCAGCAATCTACTGAGCCCTTCAAGATGCCTTTCAGATTAAATGACAAGTTCTCATTTAAGAATGAATAAGCTGGGGTTTGATCCAATCTTCTTTTCATAAAGTCCACTGGAATGAATGGACAGTATGCCATGATCTAATAGCTCATAGGAGGCAGAGTTTTCCATTTCAAGCAGTGTGATTCAAGCAATTATGCAGCAATTATTTAACTTTTAGCACAAATAATGGAATATACTCTACAAATTGTCACCTTTTCTAAGTGTGACAATTGTGTGCCAGAAAACTACCAAATACTAAGAT
>NW_007063206.1:0-922 GCF_000164805.1 Carlito syrichta | reverse complement strand
CCAAGTCATGGCCCACTGCATAGGACAGTGGGTATGTGACTTCTACCTTTGAGCCTCTCTCTTTCCACACCGAAAGGCACATTTCATAAACTCCTTCAATGTACTGTTGGAGAGCACGAATCTGCTAAACTGTGTTTGTTCACTTTTGAATTCAGGTTTAAATTGTTCACTTTTGAGTACATACTTTTACAAAAAGTGAAAAGTGTTGGAAAAACATGGGAGGAGGAAGACAGGTCAGAAAGAAGAAGAGGAAGCATATATCTACGATGTTTTGATATCCCTTAGCTTAGATTCCCCCCATCTCCACAATTGTACAGGGTAGATTGAGATAACTGCTGTTACGTGGCACAGAGTATAACAATTTTTATGGAAATTACTGCATGTTTTTTCATCTGAATATAATTTACACTTGGAAATTTGAATTTCATATTTTGGTTGTCGAAGACTTTGGTTGTCCACCATTTAAGGCAAAGAAGCATTCATCATCAATAACTAGCAGGTTTCAGTAAAATGTTCTTAAGGCCATGGTTCCACTCCAGCAAATAACAGTTCACATTTCTCTGTACCGTGGGCTCTGGGCTGAGTTGGAGTCTCACTCTGTGATCCGCACCGGAATGCAGTGGCCTCTCTGGCCACCGCAACCTCGACCTGCTGGGCTCCATTGATCCTTCCGCTTCAGCCTTCCGAGGGCTGGCATTCCAGGCATGTGCGTCCACGCCCGGCTGATTTCTTGATTTATTGTAGAGAGGAGGACTCCCCAAGTTGCCCAGGTGGGTCTCGAACCCGCGGGCTTAGGTTGTCCTCTCCCCGCAGCCTCCTCAATCGCAGGATTACAGGCTGAGTCACGGAACCTGGCTATTTTCTGTTATGGTTTGGAGCTGGAGTCTCACTCTGTCGCCCACACTGGAGTGCAGTGGCCGCT
>NW_007063205.1:0-799 GCF_000164805.1 Carlito syrichta | reverse complement strand
GATCCAGCTTTAAGTCAGATCACAGGGAAAACTAGGGTCCCTGAAATTATAAACATATACAGATTAATATTTGCTAAGCAGAAACCCACTAGCAGAGACCTCTTCGGGAGCCCGTGCCTGGGTGGCCAGGATGGGAAAATCTGAATTTATTGCTGGAGGCTCCCTGTGGGCAACTCTGAGACTTTAAACACTCCAAGGGAACCAGCCAGAGGGGACCCCTCACACTTTTGCACTTTTGAGCTCTGGGAACTCTTCCAGGTCTTCACAGTGAATATTGAAGAAAACCCCTCTAGCCTCTGGCAGGCAGAGGGGGGAAAAAGAAATTTTAAAATTCATCGGGGATCTTGTTCTTAACAAGACCTGTACTGACAAGAAACAATTTTTTTTTTTTTTTACCAGGGATTGAACTTCTGGAATTTTATCAAAGCCTAACTGGCCTGAAGGCAGGGAAGTGCCTGATCTAGCCATCTCTTTTTTTTTTGAGTTTGAGTCTCACTCTGTTGCCCAGACTGGAGTGCAGTGGCTGCTCCCGGCCACTGCAGCCTGACCTGCTGGGCTCTGGCGATCCTTCTGCCTCCCCCTTCCAAGTAGCTGGAACTACAGGTGCATGCTACCACTCCTGGCTTTTTTTTTTTATTGTAGAGATGAGGTCTCGCCAAGTTGCCCAGGTGGTCTCGAACCCGCGGGCTCAGGCAATCCAGCCACCTCTTGTCATCCTGTTTCTCCTAAGGGGCAGAGGTTGGGGGTGGACCTGAGAAGCAGGTGAAGCCCAGGGGCCTGGGATCCCTGAAAGACAAAG
>NW_007063204.1:0-876 GCF_000164805.1 Carlito syrichta | reverse complement strand
CCATGTCTGCCTAATTTTTTAAATTTTGTAGAGATGAGGTCTACCTCTGTTGTCAGGCTGGTCTCAAACTCCTGTGCTCAAATAACCCTGGGATTTTAAGCATGAGCCACTGAACCCGGCCAATGTGGCTATTTCTTAATAATCCAAGCTGTTGTATTGAGTTGTAGAACATTGGGAAGAAGTCCTTATTTGTGTAGCTCAGAGGGTCTTTTAGTCGGTCTCATTGACTTTTTACAGTTTATGTTTCTGACGGAGTCAAGTATTGCCTGCCTGATCACACTCCCACCTTTCTGTGAGCATCTAAAAACTCACTCTTGAAAGACACCAAACCATACTGATTGGAAGCTCCTTGCCAACGGTGCTCTCCAGCTCCCTCCTTCCTCCCTATATGAGAACATCTGATGGGGAGCTCAGGTGACTTCCTTGGACCCACCCGCAGGCACTGTGAGGGTCAGCGAGATGGGTCTGTATTCATTCTGCCTTCCAGGGAAGCTATGACCTAGTCTTGGTGTTTTGGCCTCTGGGGGCCTCTAACTCTTCCTGCAAATGTGAATCCCCACCGGGGCAGGGGAATGGAAAAGCTTGTCTCAGGCCCTCTGGTGAGGGAGGGCCACTTCTGCTTTCCAGGGGGAAGCTGTGTCATGGGGAGCAGAACTGTGGCTGTAGGGGAGGCCGGAGGGAGAAGGCCCTAGAGGAGACCCGCAAGGAAGTGATACTTCTTCCAGGGGCCAGATCATTTGCCTGCAGCCCCTCCTTCCTTACCGCCCAGCCCTGCTTTTTCCTCAGGGTTCTTTTACCACTTCCTGCTCTCCCCATTTTCTTTCTTTCTTTTTTTTTTTTGAATTGGAGTCTCACTCTGTTGCCCAGACTGGAGTG
>NW_007063203.1:0-765 GCF_000164805.1 Carlito syrichta | reverse complement strand
AATTATAGTACAGAAGCAATCATGTGCAGTACACCTGGCTTGTCCCACTCCTCAAAAGGAACATGCCTTCCCCCTCATTTGTAATTATACCTAGCACTTACTCATTCTCATTTATGGTTGATATTTTGCTTTACACAGTGACTACTCCTTTGCATTACTACTATATAAGACATCAGTTTTTCTATTTTAAAATAATGGTTTTTGGCTGATGTAAATGTTCTATATTTGAATTATGGCAATAGTTACACAGGTATCACACCTGTCATAATTCATGGGTGCATTTTATTGTATGTAAATTTTACCCCAATTAAGGGTAATTTTTAAAAAATAATGATGATGGTAATGTTAACGATATGTATTGTTTTGCTGTGTAGCAGGATCTGTGCTAAGCAATTTATTACATTTCCTGCTTTCATGTATACTACAAACCTGGGAAGTAGGTACTGCTATCATCCCCATTTTACAGGTAAGGAAACTAAGGCTTAAAGAAGTCAGGCACCTAGGGTCACATAGTACTGATACAGCTTGGCTTAGAATTCAAACCTTTTTTTTTTTTTTTTTTCAGACAGGGTTTTGCTCTGTCACCCAGGCTGGAATGCAATGGTATGGTCACAGCTCACTGCAGCCTCAAATTCCTGGCCTCAAGGGCTGCTCCTGACCTAGCCTCTGGAGTAACTAGAACTATAGGCATGCACCACCACACCCAGCTAATTTTTTAAATTTTTTGTAGAAAATGCAAACATAGGTCTTGCTATTTAGTCCAGG
>NW_007063202.1:0-894 GCF_000164805.1 Carlito syrichta | reverse complement strand
GAGCGAAGGAGTGAGACTCCAACTCAAAAAAAAATTATTAAAAATAAAAATAAAACAAATATATTACAGAAAACAACTCAGTGGTTCAGTGGCAGCATGGATGGGTTCAGTGGTTGTGGTTGTGGTTGACAGCCAATGGAGGAACACAGGTAGACTTTTGGTGCAGATGAACTTGTTCTGTATCTTGAATGAGGCAATGGTTATATGACTGCATACATGTGTCATATCTTATCAAGCCGTATATAGGTGCATTTTATTATTCATAAGTTACATAGAAATATGTTTGATTTATGTAAAAAATACTGGAAGAAAAATGAACAGAAATAAAGGGAGGAATAGCCAAGCACATATTTATAGTTGGATATCTTAACACTCCTTTCTCAATAATTGACAGAAAATTAGCCACAATATTATCAGTAAGAATTTACATATGGTGAATCTCCATCAACCATATTGACCTAATTGATATCAATACTATAGCCAAGAACTATAGAAATCTTTTGTTTGTTTGTTTGTTTGTTTGAGTTGGAGTCTCACTCTGTCGCCCAGACTGGAGTGCAGTGGCCACTCCCGGCCACCACAGCCTCAACCTGCTGGGCTCAGGCGATCCTTCCGCCTCAACCTTCCGAGTAGCCGGAATTACAGGCACGCGCTACCACGCCCGGCTGATTTTTTTGATTTATTGTAGAAATCTTTTAAACTATTTATAGATTATCATGTTAATAAATATTATGTTGGACCATAAAACACATGTTAATAATTTTGAAAATATTGAAATATTATAGAAGATAGTCTTTGTCCACAAAATAATTAAACTGATAAACAATAAGATACTTAGAAAAGACCAAAGTGCGTTAAAACAAAAAAGGATGCAAAAATTTTGCAGCACACTTT
>NW_007063201.1:0-1144 GCF_000164805.1 Carlito syrichta | reverse complement strand
CATGACCTTCACACAGTACTTGAAGAATCCTCCTATAACCCCACATACTATATTTTGTCTGTCACCCCGAATACACTTATTTTTTAATTCTTTCACTGTATATAGATTTAACCCAGATTTATAACTTCTTTCCATTTACACAATACCAGAAACATCTCATATAAATGTAAATGGAGAAAAATAGACAACGATGACACATATCACTGTAAGTTTTAAGTATAACCATCAAGTGAGCCCTTATTGCTGTCCAGCAATCCTGCTCACTCTCCCTGTACATTTTTTCTCTTAGGCACAATTTCTGCTCTCCTCAATCTGTAAAAATCTACTTCCCAACTTGTGACCCTTCACTTGATTTGCATGTTTCTTAGGTCACTTAAAAAACCATATCAAGCCAGGCTCGGTGGCTTAGCCTGTAATCCCGCACCTTGGGAGGCTGAGGTGAGTGGATTGCCTGAGCCCGTGGGTTCGAGACCTGCCTAGACAGGCGAGACCTCATCTCTACAATAAATCAAAAAATTAGCCAGGCATGGTAGTGCACGCCTGTAGTTCCAGTTCCTTGGAAGGCTGAGGCGGAAGGATCGCCGGAGCCCAGCAGGTCGAGGCTGCGGTAGCTGGGACCGGCCACTGCACTGCAGTCTGGGTGACAGAGTGAGACTCCAATTCAAAAAAAAAAACCAAAAAAACATATCAAGCCAAAAATAACCTTTCTCAAAGTCACAGCGACTACTTTTCTTGGCTTCATGCCATACTTGACCTCACATTCTGCTATGGTGGTCAAATTATTCCATTGTTTTCTTAGGCAAACCTCTGTTTGCACACTGGATCCTGTCCATTCAAGGATGTGACATCTGCAATGGGCTTCTTCATTTCAAATCAACATCATCAGTATTTCCCTCTCAGCTGAATTGTTGTGACAACATGCAGCAATATCCCCATCCAAAACACTCATAAAATCTTTTGAATTTGAATCCTCTTTTAAAGAAATTATCTGATTTCATTGCTCTCATTTTTATAATACTTCATTGAAGGAATGTTTACTTTTACTCTCCTTACTTCCCCTCTTCTCATGCCCATTTGACTTTACCACAAATTTTTGCTTGGCTAAGTTCAGTAAATCTGCTATGAGTGTGTTAGGATACCAATA
>NW_007063200.1:0-1168 GCF_000164805.1 Carlito syrichta | reverse complement strand
CCCCCCCCCCCAGAGACAGAGCACTCACTCTGGAGTAGGAAAGGAGCCTCCCAGAGCCAGAGGAGTGTGGGGATCATGGGGATCACCCAGGGTTTGGAGCCAGATCTGAGTTTATCCCGGCCACAGGCTGGGAGTGGCAGGGGACCCACCAAAGCTACATCTTCCAGAAAGAGAGACTGGCAGACAAGGTCAAATAACCCAGAATCGGTTTCTGTGTGTCACTGACTGAACACCCCAATACTGTCTTTCTGGGTGGTTGTGGTAAGGGGCCCCAGTAACACTGAGGAATACCCAGAATAGCAGCCTAAACGACAGGAGACTAGGAGGGGGTCCCGATCCGAAAACTCTGGAACCTGCAACCTGAGCAGAAGGAGAACTGGTCTCTCAAAAACAGTGGGCCTCACAACCGACATCAGATTTGCAACCTGGAACTGTTCAGCAAGCACTATTGCTAAGAGCCCCAGCCTCCCTTCCAGACCAATTGGTAGTGAGTCCCAGTGATACCGAAGAAAAGTATCCTACACATCTGGAAAAGCAGTCTAAGTGGCAGGAGACTAGTAGGAGGGACTTCACTCCTCAGCACCTGAATTAGCAGCCTGAGTGATAGGAGAGTTCCTGATCTTGTGGTTTATCCCAGGCAGAGAGGCCTGAAGCCCAGGACAGCTCCATAACCCAGAATCAGGGTGCAGGTGTCATTGGGGGAGCCTGCTCCTCTAGTCTATCAGGGAAATGTGCCCCACCAGTACCAAGGATAAGGTGGTCCACATTTCTACACACCTGGATGAGCAACCTAAATTGCCCCACCCTCCCTGTGCAGCGGTCCTTGTGCAACAATCCCCCTGTGTCCCGTGTCAACCCCACTTCTCATGGCAGTTGGAGTCTCTGCTGGCATGGGGCACCAGTCTAAGCTGCACCATCCCTCCTGGTGCTGAGTGGCCTCCACTGCCCCACATCTAGATACATCTCCAGGCATTGCAAGCACCTGCTTACTTGTATCAGAAGCCTAAGTTTCCCCATCCATTTTAAGTAGAGATCCTGCTAAAGGAAAGGGGCTGTTACCGCTCCGTACCCAGGAATTCACCCCCACCCCAGGCATTTGGAGCACCAGCCCACTGGGATTGGCAGCTGAGCTGCCCCACCCTGCTGGTGCAGAGTTGACCATGAAGTG
>NW_007063199.1:0-832 GCF_000164805.1 Carlito syrichta | reverse complement strand
TTAAGTCCTCTGACCAGTCAGCTCACTCGCCAGTCGACTAAAGTCAACTGACAAGTCAGTTCACTCACCAGTCAAATAGTTAAGTCAGCTAATCAGTCAGCTCACTCACCGGCTGACTAGTTAAGTCAGATGACCTGTCGGATGATTCACTGATCAATTAGTTAAAACAGCTCACATGTCGGCTCTCACGCCGGTCGACTAGTTAAGTCAGCTAACCTGTCAGTCACCTAGCCTGCCAACTAGTTAAGTCAGCAAACTAATTGGCCGACTACTTGGCCAACTTGTTTGCCGACAAGTTATTTCAGTTAACTAGTTGCCAACAAGTTAGGCCATCTAACCTATTGGCCTACTAATCTGTTGACTAGTTAGGAAAGCACACCTGCCATCCGACTAGATAACAGAGCTGATTAGTCGACCAACTCGTTAGTCAACTATCTAACCCAGCTAACTAGTCTGCCGACTAGTCGGCCAACTTGTTAAGCCAGCAAACAAGTCGATCAGGTAGTCAGCCAACATGAGTCTGTTGACTCATCAACCAAAAATTTGTCACCTACCTAACTTGTTAAACAACTCTCTAATGCAGCTAGTTAACTCATTTACCAACTAGTTAAAACAGGTAGCTAACTCATTAACCAACTCGTTGTCAGCTAGATATCTCGTTAGACAACTAGTTAAGTCAGCTAGCTAAGTCAGCTAGCTAACCAGATACCTAGCTGAGTCAGCTAGCTAAGTCAGCTAGCTCACTAGTTAGCTAACTATTGAAGTCAGTTACTTATGTCTGCTACCTAATTAGTTAGCTAATTAGTTAAGTCAGCTAGTTATCATCTAGTTA
>NW_007063198.1:0-775 GCF_000164805.1 Carlito syrichta | reverse complement strand
TTTTAGAAAGCAGTGTAGTGTTTCTCTAAGCACTAAAAATGGAGCGACAGCAAGCTCATTTCCAGAGAAACATAAATCATTCTACCAAAAAGACACCTACACAAACATGTTCACTGCAGCACTACTCACAGTAGCAAAAACATGGAGCCAACCCAGATGCTCATCAAAAGTGGTCTGGAAGAAGAAAATGTGGTCCATGTACACAATGGAATACTACAAAGTCATGAAGAAGAACAAAATCATGTCCTTTGCAGAAACATGAATGAAATTGGAGACCATCATTCTAGCAAGTAAGACTAGAAACCAGTCTCCTGCCTCTTTCAGTTTTTGTCTTCAATTCTGTCCTGTTACCGAAAGATTATTTACTGAGTGCTATAATATTCCACATTTTCTTGCTCATAAACTGGTCCTAAACATTGGGCACACAAACAAAAACAACACCAGGCACTGCTAAAGGAGAGAGGGATTGTGGGGAGAAATGGGTACCCATCACCAATTGGGTACCATGTCTACTACTAGGGGGAGGGAAGGCTTGCTTGAAGTCGAAACCATACCTGCATGCAACTTGATTACATGGTAATCCTCACATGTATCCCACATTTAAAAAATAAAATACAGCCGGGTTCGGTGGCTCAGACAGTAATCCCTCACTTTGGGAGGCTGAGGTGAATGGATTGCCTAAGCCCGCGGGTTCGAGACCCAGCTGGGCAACTTGGCGAGACCTCATCTTTCCCTTTAATCAAAAAATTAGCTGGGCATGATAGCGCTCACCTGT
>NW_007063197.1:0-782 GCF_000164805.1 Carlito syrichta | reverse complement strand
GAGAACTTGGGCAGATTCAGGGAAGGGCACAGAGGGTTACTCTTCAAGAAGTGGCTGGAGCCTCATCCCATGAGCCAGAGTGTCATCAAAATTCTCCACGATGCAATTTTCAGCGTGAGATGCCACCATCTTCACCCATACCTATTACTCTTCTGGCCTCCAAGACTCCCCACTTTCTCACAGGGTGGCTATTTATTTTTCTTTCTTTACTTTTTTTTTTGAGTAAGGGTTTCACTCTTTTGCCCAGACTCTAGTGCAGTGGCACAAGCATGGCTCACTGCAGCCTCAGCCATTTGGGCTCAAACAATCCTTTGGCCTCAACCTCCCAAGTATCTGAGACTACAAGCATGAACCACCATGCCTGACTAATTTTCTTAAATTTTGTAGAGATGAGATCTTACCCTGTTGCTCAGACTACAAGCATGAACCACCATATCTGCCTAATTTTTAAAATTTTTTGTAGAGATTAGGTCTACCTCTGTTGTTCAGGCTGGTCTTGAACTCCTGTGCTCAAATAACCCTGGGATTTTAAGCATGAGCCACTGAACCCGGCCAGCGTGGCTATTTCTTAATAATCCAGGCTCTTGTATTGAGTTGTAGAACATTGGGAAGAAGTCCTTATTGTTGTAACTCAGAGGGTCTTTTAGTAGGTCTCATTGCCTTTTTACAGTTCATGTTTCTGACAGAGTCAAGTATTGCCTGCCTAACCGCACTCCCACCTTTCTGTGAGCATCTAAAATCTCACTCTTGAGTGACACCAAAACATACTGATTGAAGCTCCT
>NW_007063196.1:0-755 GCF_000164805.1 Carlito syrichta | reverse complement strand
AGCATTTACAACCCTCTTCTTACTTAGGTCAGATATAACTGCCAGAAACTTGTTTGCCTTGTTAATTGTTCAGTTATTCAACTTTCAGAATTTCAGATACATTTACTAATAGGGTTCAATTAGCATTTTTTAAAATAACTTTTTCCTAATAATTGATGATAGCATGGAACAGCTATTCCTCCTGTGCTTAATTGGTGAATTTGCACTGATCTAGTGACCGGAATTAAACTCCTGAAAAATAACTTCGTCAGATTTACTCATTCAGGCTTTGAAGGCTGAGTTGCTATGGCACACAAGATTAACTTTTTTTTTTTTTTAAGTACGTTTAATTTCAGTGAAAACATTGGCACATCTCTTTTGGCATCATGTAGATAAAAATAAAGTGGACCGTTTCCCTTTTTCTTATATTTTTTATGTTTAGCAAGTTGTTTTGGAATTCTTTTAAACATAAATGAAAAGACACAAATGTAACATATTTAAAGAGAATGGAAAAAGTAGTAAAAAGGTTTCATTGAAAGATTATAATTTGTAAAACAACAAATATTTTAGTCATTTAAAAAAATCTAGCTTCTCCAACTTTTTAGAAAGATGGTGTCAGATAAGGAGTTAGTGACTCTTCTGGTAGTTTCAGTTTATAATTAGTCTTGAAGCTTAAAAGCAGGTTGCAGAATTGGGACAATGGCAAGTTCTAATAGAAACCTTTTGGTGTCATTTCATCCCCCCGGATTCTAAAAGCATGTATTTTCTCTGTCACG
>NW_007063195.1:0-2277 GCF_000164805.1 Carlito syrichta | reverse complement strand
TTGCTACTGCGAACAATGTGCGATAAACATACATGTGCAAATATCTCCCTTTATAGAGGGATTTCATCTTCCTGATATATTCACAGTGGGAGGAGGGCAGGGTCGATTCTTAGATCGTCTAGGAATCACCAAATGTTTATCCACAGAGCTAGTACTGATTTACACTCCCGCGAGGAGTGTAGAAGTGTTCCCTTTTTGTCATTTCCTCGCCAGCATCTGTTGTTTTTGGAATTATGCATGACAGCCATCCCGACTGAACTTAGGTGACCTCTCAATGTAGTTTTCATTTGCATTTTTGGATGACTAATGAGGCTGAGCTTTTTGACATGTCTTTGGTGGCTGCGTGGGTGTTTGTTGTTGAGAAGGGTCTGTACATATCGTTTGCTCACTTTGGAATGAGGTTGTTTTTTTTTTCCTATTCGGCACGTGGCAGTTCCTAGTAGATCCCAGATGATCATCCTTTATCTGATGTACATTTGCAAATACCTTTTTTCCAGTCGGAGGCTTGTTTTTCTCTTTTTGGAGTCAGGGCCTCACTCTGATGACCAGAGTGGAGTAGAGTGGTACAATCATACCTGACCACAGGGTGGACCTCTTGGGCTCAGGCAATCCTCCCAGACAGCTACAAATACAAGCCTGTATCTCCATGCCCAGCTCACTGATGACATTTTGGAGATAGAGATGAGGCTGCGTGATGTTAGACAGTCGCGTCTCCAAGTCCTGGGCTCCAGCCATCTTCCGTCCTCAGTCTGCCAAAGTGCTGGACGAAGGGGGGAGATTCCAGGCCTGGCCTACCCTATAGCAGGAGTCGTCCTGGTGCGCGATGAAGTGTGCTTTGATTGCTGGGATACGCTTCCTAGCTGTCCATAGCCAACGATTTCGCTTGCTTTTCTTATGGAGCTATGAGTCTCCTTTACTTCTCACCACGAATATTCACCCCTCAACCTTGCGGAAAGCACCCTTGGATTTGTTCTTGCCACATACTCTCCTTGAACAGTAACCAACACTTTAAGTGATAATTTCAGAGGGCTGTGATCATAGGAAGTGCCTCCAATGCGAGGAAATCCATCTCTAAACCCATGCTGTGGAGCGAAAGGTAAGGACCGAGACCCACTTGTATTGGAGTGACACCCATGCTTCAGGATGGGTGCTGAGTGAGGTCATGTTTCCAGGTCCTCACAGGTGTCCGCCACCAGCATGCAACCTCTGCTCTACAAGAAAAGCAGCTTGCATACAATTTGAACCCCATTTTCCTGGCCTGCCAGGCCGGGACAGAGCTCCAATCCTGTGAGTGGGCAACAGGTGGAGGAAGGAAGGCCCAACCTCTCGGACGCACTTGCCAGGAACTGAAGCTCCAGGACTCAGAGCTGGAAAGAAGACACTGACACTCTGGTCTGGGAGCTGAGGGAAGACACAGCACCAACTTCTCGGCCACACTCAACCATGCAGACCTTTCACTATGTACAGCTAGCGCCGGGGATAGGTTATGGCCATGTGCCACCTATTCTCAATACTGTCACGGAGACCAAACATTTCTGGTGGCTGCATGCCTAACTTAGGACAAACTCCACAGACTTTGAAGAACGTTTTGAAAGCAGCTGCTATCATGGGTTATGACTGTTCTCTGAGTGGATGTCCACAGAGCTCCCATGTGGGTGTGGAATCTGTATGCTTTTTCTTCAATTATTCATTGGTAAGGCATTCATCAGCATTTCGGACACCAATCCACAGCCACGTATATTAAAATGTATTAAATTAAACGCCATGCCAAGTCGGATTTATTGCTGGGAAACATGTGTAGCACAACTTACAAAACATAAATGGCATTTCATACAAAACTCAATCAAGGGAACATACTGCACTAGCTGTATAAAAGTAGCCACATACAACCTTCTTCATTGAGGTGGAAAGGGAATTGAGAAAACTTCACACTGATTCATGACAGAAACCCTAACAGGTAACTCAGAATAGAAGAAAACCTCCTTCACCTAGTAAAGGCCATGTAGTAAAACACAAAACTGACATGTTTACTGCGTGGTGAAACTTTCAGCTATTCCAAAAGATCAAGAAGTAAACATGGATATACTCTTCAACGACTTCCCTTCAAGATAGGTTTCAGAATGCTGAACAGAGCAATTAAACAAAAAACCATTTTTCAAGGTATCCTAACGTGAGACGAAAAGTAAAGTTAACTCACTTCACATACAAACGACGTTACGTATAGATAGCTCCAACGAGTTCACCAGACACACACACACACACACACACACACACACA
>NW_007063194.1:344028-360391 GCF_000164805.1 Carlito syrichta | reverse complement strand
CTGCACTCCAGTCTGGGCGACAGAGTGAGACTCCAACTCAAAAAAAAGAAAAAAAATTAGGAATAAAATTAAGTCATTTAAAAACAATTAGGAAAGAGAGAAAGGGTCTAAAACAGTTAAAAAGCTATTTGGAAATGCAGTTACAATAATGAGTGACTTTAAGATTTGCTTCACTATTTTGGAGTACTAATAGGTGGCATTGATTTAATATTCAAATTATTTACATTAGCTGGGAATATCTTTACCTGTCCAAGCCTCTCTGAGATCATTGTTGCTGCTTTTAAATGCCGATTTCTTAATTCTTACCTGCCCAGGCATTCACCTACAAAGGTTTTCACATTTATTATTTTTTAATAAGCACATTTTCACCCTCTTTAAATATATGAGACTCAATTTTTGTTTTTTGAGTTGGAGTCTCACTCTGTCACCCAGACTGGAGTGCGGTGGACGCTCCCGGCCACCGCAGCCTCGTCCTGCTGGGCTCCGGCGATCCTTCCGCCTCAGCCTTCCGAGTAGCCGGAATTAGAGGCATGCGCTACTACGCCCGGCTGATTTTTTGATTTATTGTAGAGATGAGGTCTCACCAAGTTGCCCAGGCGGGTCTCGAACCCGCGGGCTCAGGCAATCCACTCACCTCAGCCACCCAAAGCTCGTGATTACAGGCTGAGCCACTGAGCACGGCTGAGAATCAAATATTATAGTTAGCACAAAAATTGAGGGACTTTTAACATTAAAAGTACTAAAGTTAAAATTATTAGTGTATTGTCAGTTTTTACACCAAACATAATTAATTTACATGCATAAAATCAACTTAGTCTAGTGATCACTGAAGTATAAAAGACTATGAAAAAGTAGAAGTTATACTTAAGAATAGTATGTAAATATTTAAATTATATAAACAATTCTTGAAATCTGATTGGGTTGAAAAAATTGAAAAACACAGTTATATATCTTGCCATTGAAATTGATTCCCATTTCTTTCATATAGTCATTATCTTTAAATATTTATGTATACTACCAAACATGTTTTCTATAAAATCTCATATATTCATGTGTACATATATATGTATTTACACAGCCATAAAGCCATAAATTTTTGTATACATGTGAATTGCTTTTGAGTGTTTTCTACTCTCTTTTAATTTTAGATTCAAGGGGAACATGTACAAGTATGTTACATGGGTATATTGCATGATGGTGAGGTTTTGGCTTCTATTAAGCCTGCCATTCAAATGGTGTGCATTGTACTCAATGGGTAGTTATTCAACCCTTGCCTTCTGCCCTCCTTACCTCCTTTAAGAGTTTCCATTGTCTGTTGTTCCCATCTTTACGTTCATGTGTAACCAGTGTTTAGCTCCCAATTAAGTGAGAGCATGTGATAGTCAGGTTTTGGCTTCTCTGTTAATTCACTTAGACTAATGACCTCCAGCTAGATTCATGTTGCTATAAAGTACATGATTTCATTCTTCTTCATGGCTACATAGTATTCCAGACATCATGGAATACATAGTATTCCAGACATCATGGAATACCAGACATCATGGAATACTATGTAGCCACGAAGAAGAATGAAATCAACCCTTGCCTTACCACATTTTCCTTATCCAGTCCACCAATGACTGGCACCTAGGTTTGTCCCATGGTTTTGCTATTGTGAATAAGGCTGTGATAAACATATGAGTACAGGTGTCTTTTTGGTAGAAGGATTTGTGTTCCTTTGGGTATAAACCCGGTAGTGGGATTGCTGGGTCAAGATTTAGTTATTTGAGAAATTTCCAAACTTCTTTCCATGGGGATTGAACTAGCTAACATTTTCAACAGCATGTGAGTATTCCCTTTTCTCTGCGGTCTCACCAACATGCGTTTTTTTGGCGTATTAATACTGGTCATTCTGAATGATATGAGATGGTATCTCATTGTAGTTTTGATTTGCATTTCTCTGATGATCAATGGCATCAAGAATTTTTTCATATTATTTATTGGTTTCTTTTATGTCTTCTTTTGAGAAATGTCTGGACCATGCCATATAATAATACAGTATTTGGGAACTTGATTTTCAGTCAACAATATATGTGAAATTTGTCTCAAATCATCACATTTTGGATCTTCTTTATTATTTTAAAGGGCTGCTTAGGCTTTCATAGTGTAGATAAAACATAGTAAATAAAACTCAACTTGCAATAAAGTTGAAAGCATTTTGCCTTGCTTATGAGAGAATAAACTCTACTATCTATCTATCTATCTATCTATTTATCTATCTATCATCTATCGATCTATCGATCTATCTATCTTACCTTAGGGCATGTAAGTTTTCAAGGGTTTCAGATTTAGGAGGTTGGCCTGTATTATCATGTCTATTTACATATATGGAAATCATGTTCAGTGAGCATCAGAAACTTACCCCAGGTTGGTTAGCAAGTGTTGTGGTGATATCTGACTTTCATTTATGTCAATGAGGTCCGAATGAAGTTTTCTGAATTAAGGATAGTTAACATATATGCCATAAATATTTATGATATTTAACATAGAAAAATCTCAGTAAATACCCAATAGATATTGTGGACTATGGATTGGGATTGTCATTAATGATAAATTGAATCATGAATCCCTATGTTACTATAACAGTATGGCAGCAATTATCCAGCCTGCACACAGATATGTTGCTTAGACTAGCATTTTTATGGCAAAAACATGTATATTTTTTAAATTTATTTAAGTAATCTACATTCCTTTCACAAATTGAACCAAATTTCTCCTAAAATTATAAATTTGCTGTGATTAATATTTAAAGATTCCTTTTAGTGCTATGCAGCAAAAAAGAAGTAATATATGCATTCCCACAGTCCTCTCCCTCCCTGCCTGCTAAAGAAAATTCAGAATCTGTCGGCTTGGCTTCTGGTCCTCTGCTAAGCTTAGTCAGTGTAATGGGTAGAAAAAAAGTAGATGCTAGGAGTGCTGGATTGAATTGAAAGGACAGTTTTACTTCTAGAAGAGAAAAAGAATACATCTATAATGAAAGGGAAGAGAAGAAAGTTTTTAAACATTTGGAGAAATCACAGGTTTTGTGAGCAACTTCTGTGTAAATGAGGTAGGGGGAGAAAAAAAATTTTTTTTACTGTAAATTATGAATGGAATCGCTTTGGACATTTAAAAACACCAGTTAAAATTGATAAATTTGTTAGGATTTTTTTGGATATGAAATTAATGTGGCTAAAAATAATTTGAAAAAGAAATAGAGTGAAATTGACAAAAAGTATTCAGCATACTGTATAAAGAGTATTATTAGCTATATAAAATTGAATTAAACAAATGAAACAAATAAAAAGTAAAGGTAGAAATAGAAAATATTGCAAGGAGAAATACAATTACATTATATGTTTGTTCAAGAATCCTTAAAATAAATACCAGGCTGAGTGGTTTCAGTTGGGTAGTAATATAATCTTAAAATATTTCACATGAAGCCAGGCTCGGTGGCTCAACCTGTAATTCCACGCCTTTGGGAGGCTGAGGTGAGTGGATTGCCTGAGCCCGCAGGTTCAAGACCTGCCTGGGCAGCGAGACCTCATCTCTACAATAAATCAAAAAATCAGCCGGGCGTGGTAGCGCATGCCTGTAATTCCGGCTACTCGGAAGGCTGAGACGGAAGGATTGCCAGAGGCCCCCCTGGTCGAGGCTGCGGTGGCCAGGAGCGGCCACTGCACTCCAGTCTAGGCGACAGAGTGAGACTCCAACTCAAAAAAAAAAAAAAAAAAATTTCACATGAGAAAGGAGGCCCTTGATGAAAACTGAGGTATAAGAAATTCAGTTTTTTTTAACATAATATAGGCTAGATGTAACTGACAAGAAATAGAAACTGTTTCAGAAATATGTTAACATAAAATAGGTGTGATTAATTAATAAGGAGTTAACTGTTTCCTAAAGACACTATTAAATACTAACATTTAAATCAATAGATAACAGAATTTAATACTGAGACATCTAATTGAATTTTTGACATAACCCAGATTTATCTCTATGAGATATAGTAAATGTAAAAGAGAATTAGAAATAGTATTTGTAAATGGGATTAGTAGAATATCCTATATACATATGAATCACATTCTTTTGGTCTCTAAACAAAATAATACAAGAATGAATAACTAGCATAATTCAAAATATATTAGGGATATTTTTCCTTTGAACTTCAATACCATAATGTTAGTATAGTAAAGTAAGACTTTACCTCAGACTCAGGAAATTATGCATGAGTCAGAGACTTTCAGAATAATTTCAATAAAATTATGGTTAACGTTTATTGAGCATTACTATGTTTAATGATTTACTAAATTCAAAATGAGGTACATTTATTAGCTCATTTAGTTCTCAATCAATCCCAAGACTCATCTACTATTTTTATTTCCATTTTAGTCACAAAAAATTCATTTTATTATATGAAAGTGGGGTACATGGAAAGAGTAGTTACATAAGTAGGCAGCATGCAGGTGAAGTTTGGGCTTCAAACTGGCCCTTATCCCCCACACCCATATTGAACCAAATACCCTTGGTGTTGTTACGTGCCCCCACTTTCTACCCTCCTTCTCTCCTTCGCCTGGTGGTACCCAGTGACTGCAGATCCCTCCTTTGTGCTAATGTGACTAATTGAAGGAGTTTAAATAGCATGAAACTTATATGATCCTTAAAATATTGAAACAATTTACCAAAGCAATTTACCAAAACAATTACCAAATTACCAAAACAATTTACCAAAGCCTTCTTTGGAAGGCACTTGTTTGAAAGTGCTGTCACAAATTTTTTGTTTGGAGCACCAGGTGACATTTAGCTCTGCTCAGTCTTCTTTGAGCAGCCACCTTAAAATAATGTTAGCTGATAGTTCCCTGTCTCCTCTACACCCACCTGTTTCCGAGGGCTCCCCTGACTTGGACCTCTCATGTTTGGCCTCATTTCCTCTATGCTTAGTGTTCAAGGCCCACTTATGAGTGAGGACATATGGTATTCAGATCTTTGTTTCTGTGAACACTTCACTTAGTATGATGGTCTCCACCTCCATCCAGTTTGCTGCACAATCCATGATTTTTTCTTCTTTAGGGCTGCATAATACTCCATTGTGTATATGTACCACATTTTATTTATCCAGTCTACTTCTATTTTAGAAAAAAATAAAATTGACATATACAAGTTACTTGCTTAAGCTGCTCAATGTGTCAACTTAACTGGGCTAAGGGATGACCAGATAGTTGATAAAACATATCTGAGTGTGTCTATGAGAGTGCTTCAGTAAGAGATTAGCATTTGATAATCAGTAGACTGAGTGAAGTAAATCACTCTCACCAATGCAGGTAGGCATCATCTAATCCAGTGAAAGTCTGAATAGAGCAAACAAGTCATAAAAAGGGTGGATTCTCTCTCTGTTCTTGAGGGGAGACATTCATCACCTTCTCCTGCTCTTGCACATCCAGACTTCTGGTGCTTGTGCTTTTGGACTTCAGGACTTGACTCCAGCAACACTACTCTTCTCCCCCTCGATTCTCTGGCTTTGGAGTGAGAGTTACACCATAAGCTCTTTAAGTTCTCAGGCATTTGGATTTGGACTAAATAATGCTGCTGACTTTTCTGGTTTTCCAGCTTGAAGATGGCATCTAGTAGAACTTCTCAACCTCCATAGTCGCATGAACTAGTACCCATAATAAATATCTCTATCCATCTATCTAATCTATCTATCTATCATCTATCTAGTTTAGCTGGGTTGGTCAGAGAAGCCCTCGGTGTAATATATATATCCTGTTCATCCTGTTTCTGTGGAAACCCTGACTAATACACTCAACTTCTAAATGGTGAAGATAACATTTGAATTTAGGAAATTTGATGCAAGAGCTAGTCCCTTAATCACTACTCAACATTGCTCATTTAGAAGTTAATTCAAGCTATTTTTAAAAGCTGCAGCAGGGTTCATTTTTAGGGGAAGACAATTACTCTTCAAATGCACATTTAAGACCAATGTGATAACTTTTAAATGGAAAAGTTTCATCCAATTCACTTTTTCTATGCTTTTCAAATGATAAGGGGCACTTACTGTTCATATGTCATATAAAGTGAACTGTTATGCCAGATCAACAGTACCTTATTCTAATCTGATAATTTATTTACATCTCCCATATTCTTCATATATATGCCTGGTGAATAAACTGAAAACTATGTTTGCTTTAAATTTCAAATGGCAATACCTGATAATCCATAATATATTTTTACAAGTCTCAAATTACTTACAATTCTGTTAATTTGTAAACAGAATTAAAAAAAAATTCAACATGATTTTATAAATATCTTTGTATGAGTGAGAGTTGTTTCATGTGATGAAATCATGGAAAGTAATTCAATATCAGTTTGGTAAACTTTAAAAAGGAATGACATAGAAACAGTGAATTTGAAGAAATTTAGAGTATTCAATTCTTCTCAGCTAAATCTCTATTCTAACCTTTATTTTACACTCTTCAAAGTACAAAATGCAGAAATATGGCTTTTCCAGTAAATTTTGCCTTGAAGGCCCTTATGCTGAAAAAATTAAGGAAACTATATATTTGTCATTTACTGTCTTTTCTCTGCCTTCATGCATCTATGAATTTTTAACTTGAATATAGCAATTTTAGAGCTCAAGGAAACCTGGAGTCTGTACTTACATTGTTGACTATAGAGATTATTTCCTTTGCTGGAGCATGGTGGGTAATGACAGACTGCACATAAGAAAACGAAAACCTGCAGATTTTTATTATAATGTTTAGAGGAAGATAAGTTTACTTAAAACAACCTTTATTATAGTCCCTTCTTTTGCTTGCTCTTGGTCTTCAAATAAAAAGTCTTACTGATTAAAATAGCATGCCAAATCTCTTTGGCTGCTTTAAAGTTATATAAATCTGAAATATTATATCAAAGAGAAAGACCTTCAGGATTCTTCAAACTGGAAGTTATTACTCTTCTGGCATTCACAAACTCATTCGAGATCTGATGAAAGTATGCATTCTCCCTAGAAAAAGGTGATTGACTATAAATGCAACATGTACTGGATTGGCAGTGATTTGGAAGCCCCCAAATGTCCTACAAGATCCAGTAATGTCAGATTCACAATTTCTAATCCAACATAATGTCATTGTATCATAGACAAGAAAAATGACTCAAGATGAAGATGTTGATATGGGGCTGTATGTTCAAATTACTTAATAAATGAATTTATCTCTTTGTTGACATAAACATGTGCAGTGATATATTTACTTTCTAGTAATGTATATAAACTGAGGTCAAGTAATCCTATCTCTGCCTCCTTTTTCACATGGATTTCTCCTTTTCTCTCAGGATATCTCTTATAAAAGGACATTTGTCATTGACTGGATTTAGGCTATACTGAAATGGTGTTATCTTGAGATTTTTTATTATATCTACAAGGTCTTTTTTTTCCAAGGTCACAGGCACACATTTTGGGATGTGGATATAAGTATTGAGGGGACACCATTCAACCCACTAAAGTTTTACCATTTACAGATCATTAGGTGCAGGACATTGGATGTACTATTTCTTTTGATCTTACCAAAATTCTGTGAAGTAGATAGCAAGGCAGGTTTTGCTATAGGTGAGGAAGCTAAGACCCACAGAGGTAAAGCAACATTCTAGACTTCACACAGTTTAGCCAGGGTGGAGTTTTCGATTGGCTTGTATTCTCATTGCTCGGAGTTTAGTAAGAAAAGCTCAGTTAGTTACCCAAAGTAAAACAAAGCAAATAAACAAAAGTTTAAAGTTCTCTTGGGCTTTATGACTTAATAAAATAGAAAATGTATTGACACAAATAGCAGAGATACAAAATAGAACATACAAACAATAAAGATACATATAAATTGTTAAGAGAATTCAGAGGAAGTTGATTTAGCCTGTCATTCATTAGTCAATCATGTCTTGATACCCTAATACACTGAGGCTGATTATAAATGTTTTAGGTAACATTCCACCTCTTTAATACTCATAAATGCAAATCTATACTGTCTGACTTAATGGACATTCAGTCATCTACTTATTCAACACGAATGGAGTCATAGACAGTGTGTTACAAGCTCAAGCTATATAACTAAACAAAACAAGAAAATAATGAATGCTGGCTTTTTCACATTGAATTAACATACCAGTAGGAGAGATAGACAACAAAGAAGTGAAACGGCACATATGTATGTTTCTGGTTTTTGTGAGTACTGTGAATGTAACTGAAGGCTCTGGTGGAGAAAAGTAGAGAGAGGACTAATTTAGGTGGGTTGATCAGAGAAGGCCTCTCTAACTGTGGCGCTGTCCTGGAAGTGTAAGCATGGAGAAGGACTTACTCGTGAAAAAAGGAAATAAAGAGCTTTGCACACTGAGGAAACAAATGCAGGCTGATAAGCCAAGGCTAGAGAAGGCTTTTCAAAAAATGGAAAACAATGGTTATTTTGGGAGTGTCACATACTATAAGACAGGCAGGGACCAGCGAATGTAGACTCTTGCACAAGGTAAAGAGGGAGAATTATTTCCAGATGTCATGCAGAAACACTGCAAGGCTTGAGGCGTTCTTTTGTGGGAAGATTATACCTGCTGCTGTATGATGAATGGATTGGAGGATGGCAAGAGTGTAGGAAGAGGGATCAGTAAAGGGGCTTTGTAAACATAAAATTATCTGACAATACTAAAAGTTCATTTAAATAATGTCCTGACTCTGATATATAAAAAGTGTACACTATACTTTAAAAATATTCACATATATTGTCAATAGTATGGGAACTGCTGTTCTGGAGAGTGCCATTGGCAGGAGGAATGTGGAAAAGGTGTAGAGCAGTTTGCTTTGCATTGTGTTTCTGAACTGTCTGAAAAGTTCTGAGCTGGGACATTGATTTTTTTTCTTGATCAGCATCCAATACCCTCTTTCAAAATTCTCCAGCACAGTGGTCCTGACCTTTTTGGCGTCAGGGACCAGTTTCGTGGAAGACTTTTTTTTTCCATGGACCGTAGTGGGGGAATGGTTTCAGGATGATTCAAGTGCATTACATTTATTGCACACTTTCTTTGTATTATTATTACATTGTAATATATAATGAATTAATTATACAGCTCACCATAATGCAAAATCAGTGGGAGCCCTGAGCTTGTTTTCCTGCAAATAGAAGGTCCCATCTGGGAGTGATGGGTGACAGTGCTAGCCGCACCGCTTTAGCTCCACCTCAGATCATCAGGCATTAGATTCTCCCAAGGAACTCACCACCTGGTCCCTCACATGTCTACCCAGTTCGCAATAGGGTTCACCGTCCTATGAGAATCTAATGCTGCTGCAGGTGGAGCTAGGGTGGTAATGCCAGTGACGGACAGTGGCTGTAGATATTGATGAAGCTTCGCTCTCTTGCCTGCTGCTCCCCCTTCCTTTTGTGCAGCCCACTTACTTACAGGCCACGGACCAGTATCATTTCATGGCCTGGGGTTTGGGGACCCCTGCTCCAGCACACAAACTGACTCAAAAGTAATGCATATGCATTTCCTCCCAGTGGTGTTTTCTTGAATTTGGTGTTCCAGTCTTAGTCATTTTACAAATCTGACAGTGAATCATTAATTTGGAAATAAATTTGTCAAATGTTGAGTTCTAAAGATCCCACAAAGTCAGTTTAGGGATGAAGTTAGTTATGCAATTTGGACTTCCTTCCAAGATGCTCATTTGTAAAATGTCAATTATAACAGCTGTGAGAAAGGACATATGGAAAAACATTTTTAATATATACATAATATTATCTTTTTATTTTTTATTTTAAATATGTGGTGTACAATTCAGGGTTAGGCATACAGATGTTCATTATGCAGGTATCCTGTTGATGAGATATATATAGTGATTTCCTTTGGCTTTAATCCTTTTCTTACCTGGAGTAGAAGTCAGGATATTCTGACATACAAATAATAGAAAGACCTATCAAAGCTGAATAAAATAAGAAAACATATTATCTCATTTAGCGAAAAATCTAAAGATAGGAGACTCCAGAGTATGAGTCTAGTCCCACTTTGCATGTGTTAGCTGTGTAGGCTCAAAAATACAGTTGTGGAGTCAAGTTCTCTCTAATTTCACAGTCTCCATCCAGAGATCACTCCTCAAGTCAAATTCCTCCTAGTCACAAGTTGGCTGTCACAGCATCAAGTACAACACTCAACCATTCAGGAATAAGGAAAATCTTTAAAAAGCAGACTTTATGTCGATTCCACACGAAGAGCAATTGAGCTTCCCTACAGGGAGATGCAAATAAGCCACAATGAGATACAACTTCATACCCACTAAGGAGGCTATTACAAAAAAGATAGATAATAAGTGTTGATGAATGTGTGGAGAAATTGAAATATTGCTTTAAACATTGCTGATGGAAATGTAAAATTATGCAGTCACTTTGGAAAACTGTTTGACAGTCACTCAAAATGTTAAACACAGAGTTGCAATACGACCTAGCAATTCCACTCCTAAATATATGTCAAAAGAATTATAAGCATATGTCCACACAAAAACTTAAATATGAATGTCATAGAGGCATTACTCCAAATAGACAAAAGGGAGGAAAAGCCAAATGTCCACCAATAGATGTATGAATAAATAAAATTTGTTGCATTAAAAAAATTAAAAATAAAAAAGTAGACTTTATCTTTTCTTGTCTGTCTCCTTTTAATAAGGAAGGAAATTTTCAAAGACTCCCCCAGACAAATTAACATCTCATTGTCCAGAATTGTATCACATGCTGACAACCAAACCAGTCACTGACAAGGAAATGGGGTTGTCATATTAATAATTGGCTGAGAACAGTAGATATTTGTCTACTGAGCTAGGAATGGAGTTGAGTGACTGGGCAAATAAATATGGGGAAGAACAAGAGGAAAGAGGGGGTGCATGGATGGTAGGCAGATAAAGAGCCACATCAGCTAATTCCCCAGGCCCTTTTGGTCTTTTATTCTTTGGTTTTAATTTCAACAGTTTCTCTTCTTTCAGAGACAAGTCCTTTCTCAGCATTCATTCACATCTAGACTTGAAAGATAACAGTTCCCACAGAAGGAAATGATGTTTCAGGTGATAGATATACGAATTACCTTGATTTGATCATTTCACATTTTTTGTATATATGTATCATATCACCTTGTATCTCATAATATTTACAATCATTATGTGTCAATTTGAAAAAAAAAAGATACTAGTGAAAAGTTCTTAAAAAAATCAACTTAATTCCGTGTAGTCTTACAAATAAGTTAGGCCTACCTAAATATTACATTAAAAAACTGTATTGGGCAACCCCTTTTGACCCCCTCCCACTGTGGGAGCTTTTCTGCCTCTCAATAAATCCTGCTTAAAAAAAAAGAACTGTATTATTTGGTTAAACAATTCACTAATAAATGGGCAGAGACTTGTGAGAACACTAGTCAATAAGTAATTTCCTTTTAACATAATTTTTATATAGAATTTAGAAAAATAAAGTTACTGTAATAGTAATATAATTTGTTATCCCAGATAAGGAAATCACAACAAAATAAAGCACAATTCTAATTTTCTTTGTATAAACATATGTCTATACACGTGTGCATATTTACATACATATATAAAGTAAATAAAATAGTTTATTTTTCATTATTTATTTTTAATATTTGTATGTGTGTTTGGGTTGTATGTGATGTGTATATATACATGAAAACTAAAAAATTTGTTATGTAAAACATATTATGTAAAAGAAAATTTATCTAAAAATAATATATTTATCTTAAGGGAGAATTTAGCATTCTTCCTATAATAGAGCAATCCCATTTCTACAGCATCTGCCTATTCAAGTTTACGTTAACTTATTATTGATAAAATATTGGTCATTATTTTCCTGTTCTGTGCTTTGCTCTCACCAGGCATTTGTCCCAAGGATTTTACTTTTTGAATCTATACACTGTTACTTTGTAGAGGTGTAACAGTCTACAAAGCAGAAAGATTCCTAATTCTCAGAGCTTCATCCATCCAGAGGAAAAAGGAGGTTTATTATCTTATTGTCTTGCACAGTCTAAAATAGATCCACAACTATGTCTCAGGAAAATTCTCGTGACAAGTTTCTAATTCTATTTTTCATATGTGTAGACTTTTAATCAAATAGTTTAAAAAAATAAAGAAGTTTCTACTAGTTTATTATTTATATATTACTATTCATATTATTTCATTTATTTAGATATATTTATTTAAATTAATTTTTTACTTTTACTTTTATTCATTATATTATTTCTTCCTTATAGATGTAAGAAATACTTGCAATTATGACTGCAATAAAAAACAATATTCTCTCCATGATTTGGAAGTGAAGGGTTGGTGTAGAATTATGACCCCCCTCATTAGACCTGCCTTAAACCCTTCAGTATTCTTTAGAAGTATAATTTTAATTATTTTCACAGCACATGAAGAAGAATAATATTAGTATGTTGCAGTTAATTCAATTACTTTACACTTGTGAAAATGGTGACAGGATTTTCTATTGCTATGAAAAATTCTGTAATAATTAATTTTGATTGGTAATATAAGCAAAACGTCCAATTGTGAATGAAATGAAAATATTATCAATTAATTTTTACATATACACTCTGACAGATTGTTCCACATGGAGTTTTAGTTCGTTTTCTGACACTCTGACTTCAGTAGCAGTTTATTGATCAGTTGGTCATCTGATAGCTTTCATTGAATTCCAGATTGAAATTACCACTTGCAGTGATTTGAAGTTATATAATGTCATTTTCTGTCATGTTTGTTTTTAGATTTAAGCTGCTGATATTTGCCAAGTTAGTTTGCCATGGTACAAAACTCAGTTCATTAAATTGGAAACACTCAAAATAGTAGTTTGAAAATTTATAGCTTTTAAAATGCTATATTAGTTAAAGAAACATACCCTAAAAAACAAAGTAAAAAAGGATCTGTGGTTAAAAACTCAATAATATAACTATTCACTAGACCTGGTCCTTCAAATGGGAAAACTGATGGAGTTTATTTCCTTTTTGCAACACAGAAGTTTAAATTACAATAAAAGCAATTCAAGGTCTATGACTGTAAATATTACAAAGGAGAGTTCAGCAATCTGCCACAATAAACTGTGTGGAATGTTTTAAAAAATTGTTTGGAAGTTTTAATGACGAACTAATACACAATGGGTAGGGAATTAGGAAATATGTGTTGCATTATATTTTTGAATTCTTATATGGAGTTAAGAACATAGCCATGATGTGGATCCTTAGAAAGATACCGAATCTTTTAAGGTTTTAAGTCTTAATTCCAGCTATATAAAATGACTTTAGTACTCTGATGTTACTTTGGAAAATCTAAGATAATAAGTCAGTTTCACAGTAGACATTCACAAGGCTTAATTTATGAAACGTTAAGCTACTTAAAATTAACTTTGTTCTTAAAATTCAAATTCATTATCTAGGGAATATAATAAACTATGCAATAATAAAAATATATTATTTTTGACACAGACATCTACATACTGATAGATACAATTTTTTTTTTAAAAAGTGGTACATATACATGATGGAATACTGCGCAGTCATAAAAAAGAACAAAATCATGAATTTCGCAGCAACCTGGATGGAACTAGAGTCTATAATACTGAGTGACCTCTTGCAGAAACAAAGATCCGAGTATCACATGTTCTCACTCATATAGTGGACCTTGAACATCCAATGTAATACTATAAGAAAATGACTGACAGTAGTGGGAAACTATGGGGGGGAGGGAAATGGGATTAACGGTAATAAATATCTGTCTGGGACAGGGAAACACCTCTTATCAACAAGGGTGCCTGAACGAAATGTATTTGTATACCTAACCCTTAACTGTACCCCACAATATCATAATAAAAAATATTGATTATAAAAAAAATTTTTCTTCAGATCTGTCTCAAAATATTGTGAATATACTTAACATTATTGAACTGTATGCTTAAAAATAGTGGTAATATAACTAATGTTGAAATGTACCTCACATCTTTAAAAAAATATAGTGATAATAGTAAATTTTGTGGTATGTGCTTTTATTACAAAAAAAAGAAAAAAATAATTTTAATACATAAATTGGTCAATGACTTTTATAATTTAAAAAATTGTCATACCTGCTAAAACTCTTTGAATGTTTGATTTTTAAAATCCAAATAAAAAGAATTGAAATTATAAAAAGTGAGATATTCTTGAATTGTGCATGTGTACATGAGAAAATATTTTTACTGGAGACTGAAAATACATTTTTTTCCTGGTAAACTTTTTGTTTGTACCTTTTCCAAACTGTTTTATACATAGTTTTGTATTTCTAATATCATCATATGTGTTCATACAATGGTACAATTTTCAAAACATGGTTGCAAAAGTGTGAGTTAAATTTATCTTTATACTCAATACAGCCTGTAAGTTAGACTGCTCTGTCATTAATATCCTCTTATTAATATTACATGGCAGTTCTAGATACTATGAAACTTAATTTTCAGAATAACAGGAAGCATATTGCTATATTTCTCATATTTAAAGAGAATCTTTGTGCACCTAAAAAGATCAATGAGTTGTCCACTGATTTTTATATATCTGAATCAATATAAAGAATACTTGCTTCTAAAAAATAAATAAATAAGTAAATAAATAAATAAAAATAAAATAAAAGTTTTTGATAACTATATTTATTGAACCAGTATTCACAGCATTTAGTGCATTACATTTGCTTGGAAAAAGAATTAGAACATTAAAATAATATAAACCCTACCTTCCAGGCAAAAGTAGAGAGTTATGTTAACTGATAATTATAGTTCAAAGGCATAAGTAGTATGTTAGAGAGGATTAAGGAAGCATGGGAAATAAATGTATCAGACTGAAAAATCAAGAATGATCTCCTAGAGATGGTTCATGAGCTGTGCTTGATGAATGAGCTGGAATTGGCTATATGAAGGAGAGTTGGAAAGTGCATTCAAGAAAGCGGACATTCGTTCAGTGAGTAAGGTACAGACAAAAAATGATTGTAGTCTAAATGGAAGAAGAAGCAGTAAAAGCAAAGTGGAAAAGACATACATGATAGTATATGGACAGAACATAAAGAATTTGATGAGAAAATAGAAATGAGGGAGATGATTGAAAGGAGAGGATCTAGAAAGTTTCTACTTGATTCTAGCAATTTAACTAAGGTGAAGATGATGATCAAGGTGAGTTCAATTTGACTATATACTTAGTCTGCAGTAGATGTAATTAGCACACGGAAGATACATTTGAGAGTAATTAATAATGTGCAGCCAATGGAAACATTTTAAAAATAGAAAATAGGGAAGTTGGAATATTCTGCCAATTTGTAATTATTCCTATTGAATTTTGCAATAATTTTGGATAAAAGATGTTATCAAGTGTATTATTTTATCAAAGTCAAGACTGTGGCTATTGTGCATATTTTTTGTTTTTGTTATTTAATTTTTGGGGTTCTTTTTTAGTGGAATTGATTTATATAACTAAATGGATTGTTGATTTAGGCACAGAGTATGCTTTGGTTGACTAAACTGGAAAAAGACAAGAACCTTTACTGTGTTCCTCTGTGAGTTCATTAATTGCTAGTATCCAAAAACACTTAACAAACCAGATTTATGGACTAATGTTAGTTCCTTTTCTAGCTAGCCAGTCTTAGCTTTGCCATGGTAAATGTGATTGAAGAAAGAAAAAAAATTGTCGAGATTGAAATTTGTTCCTAGAGTTTTCAATCAAGTCTGCATTATATCCATTAAATAGAAAATGGTACAAACCATTTTGCATTGGCCCAGCATTGCTATTAACCATGTTTTTTTTTTTTTTAAATCTCTATTTTAAAAAAAACATATGCCAATGATTGTGTTGCTACGCATGATATGCAGAAATATTTGCCAATGTCAGTGGACCAATTTTAATCATAATTTGACTTGGTCTATGGACAGTTATACAATCTTAAATTCTATTTATTTGAAAGTATTATAAATAATAGATTATTACTTCAAAAAAACTTTTTTAAAGGTTTTTTTATTTGAGTACTTTTGAAGTTGAAAATAGATTTTAATATTTTGACAAATAGCCGGGCTCGGTGGCTCAGCCTGTAATCCTGCGCCTTTGGGAGACTGAGGTGAGTGGATTGCCTGAGCCCGCGGGTTCGAGACCCGCCTGGGCAGGGAGACCTCATCTCTACAATAAATCAAAAAATCAGCTGGGCGTAGTAGCGCATGCCTGTAATTCCGGCTACTCGGAAGGCTGAGGCGTTAGGATCGCCAGAGCCCAGCAGGCGAGGCTGCGGTGGCCGGGAGCAGCCACTGCACTCCAGTCTGGGCGACAGGAA
>NW_007063194.1:227282-343786 GCF_000164805.1 Carlito syrichta | reverse complement strand
AGATTGTATTTTACATAGCTTATTACGTAATGCATAGTGTATGCTTTATAAATGACCAATATCTTTTAGTTTTAAAAAATGTTTGCCTCAGGAGGTTTAAATACAGATAAAGAGTATATCATTCAACTTTGAAAATTAAAGTCTAACAAAACTACCCAATATAATATATATCTACAAATAGTTAAATTTGATAAGATAAACTGTGTTATAGCTTTTAAAATTATCTGTCTCAATAAAGCATGACCATGTTTTGCTCTTACATGAAATGCTATATTGTCAGTAGTTATTAATTTAATTTCTGCACACTTCTGATTAATTCAAATCATGGTTCTGATTCCACAACTTCTGTGATTTTTATTATTCAAGGACTTACAAGTTCCACAAGTTTAAAAGGCTAATATTTGAATAAGCTATCCTTTGTTATGTCTGCATTTAATCAAATTTAGACATAGTCATTCCTATTTTGAAGTCATCTGCTTTTTATTATAGTGACTCCTTGATTTCTAGGCGTTCTCTTCTTAATGACAATTGATTCCACTGAAAGAAGGAGTTTGCTTTGGAATAGTCTTGTGAGAAAATAAATGTTTTCTACCTTCATTTTAATAACAAGTCTTTCTTCCATTTGTTTTATGATTTTTTATTAATGTTTATAGCACGTTTTTCTATTGGATGCTGCCTTTTAATAGACTTAACTATGGATTCTATCTTTTAATAACAACAGTAAAAATTGGTCCTGCAATGTTAACACAATATTGTCATTAAACCAAATTAATTATCAGAAAGCTAAGAAAACTCCTTGGGGATACAGGAAACCTTTTAAAAAATCATTTCATGTAGTATTTTCTCATGGAAAAACTGTCACAATCATATCTGGATGCAAACAATATTCTTTCACCAAATCCTAGAAGGGTAGAAATTATGAGGTAATGTTTTTTCTTCACGTGTCAACAATGTGAGTTAATATTTAGATACTTTTTAAATTCTGAAAGCTGTTTATATTACAATGGTTCTTTAGAATTTATATATTTTAGGTTATCTTATTTTAAAATTAAAAAGAATTATGTCAAAGTTGAGATAAAATTGTATATGAAGACTTTTTGCTCCTTCCTTATGGCTTGTTAAAATAGAAATATTATGATATTATTCATACTTATGATAAGTATGAAAAATAACAAACTATTAAGCTATTTCTAATCCTCTGAATGAGATATATTTCTTAGGACTTTTTAATAATAATAATAAATCACCTTATGTCTCTCTCCTAGGGCCAATTTTCTTCTATTAATGCTTTAAGCCCTTTAACATCTATCTCACAATTCATCTACATTTAGAATGAGTAGACAATCTACCAACACTTTATTCTCTGTTTCAAATTCATGTAGTTTGTGTATATTAGATGATTATTAGGCTATAACTCATTTAAACAAAGCATTACTTACCTCTATATCATATTACAGTGATTTCTCCTACTTGTAAAATAAACGCAGTACTGGACCAAATGGGTACTCGCAAGACTTAGGTTACTTTTATGATGACTAGAATATATTTGGACATTGCATTATCCCCTCGTATTTATAGAACAACATTTTGAGTCTTGGCAAGTTACACCCCATTGTTCAAATTCTAAGTTAGGTTAAAATAATAATGATTGTTGAAAGGACAAGCCTTACAACAAAAGGAAAAACATACAAAAAATGTTTTTTTCAAAACTTCAAATTTTTAGTTTCTCCAGGTGTATTAACAGAAGGGAGATTGTTGGCTCAAATGTGAGGTCAATTTTTAGATCTTTTAGAAATTTCCACACTGTTTTCCACAGAACTTGTACTAGTTTACACTCCCACCAACAGTGTAGAAGTGTTCTCTTTTCTCTGCATCCTCTCCAGCATCTGTTGTTGTTTTGAGTTACTAATGATGGCCACCCTGAGTGGAGGAGTTAGGTGGTATCTCTGTGTGGCTTGGATTTACATAACTTTAATAATTAGTCAGGCTGAGCATGTTTTGATGTCTCTGTTGGCTGCTCCTATATCTTCTTTTGGGAAATATCTATTCATTTAGTTTGCCACTTTGTAATAAGGCTGTTCCTCCCCTCTCCCCCCCAACCCTTTCGGCACTGTTTGAGTTCCTTGTAGATCCTGGATGTTAGGGCTTTTCTAATATACAGCCGGCAAATATTTTTTTTCCCATTCTGTGGGCTATCTCTCTGTTCTCTTGAGGGCTTCTTTTAACTTTTGCTTTGCAGAAAGCATTTCAGTTTGATGAGATCCCACTGTCTATCTTATCTCTTATGGCATGGGCTTTTGAAATTGGTTGACTGTTCCAATTTCTGTAAGGATGTCTCCTGCATTTTCTAAGATCTTATAGTTTGAGATTTTACCTTTAGGGTTTTGATCCATTTACAGTTGATTTTTGTTTATGGTGATAGGTAGGAGTCCTGTTTCATTCTTTTGCATGTGGTCAGTCAATTTTCTCAGCTCCATTTACTGAATAGGTTCTCCTCTCACCAGTGGTTGTTGGTGGAGGCTTTGTCAAAGATGAGTTGGTTGAGAAATTGAGGTTTTGCTTCCAAAATCTCTTTCCTGTTCCGTTGGTCTATATGCTTGTTCTTGTACCAATAACAGGCTGTTTTGAATATTGAAGGCTTATAATAAAGTTTAAAGTCCGGGAGTGTGAAACCTCCCACTTTGTTTCTTTTGCTGAGGATTGTTTTGGCTATATATGGCTGCTTATGTTTCCATATAAATCTCTGTATTGCCGTTTCCAGGTCTGAGAAGAATGATGTTGGTAATTTAATGGATGTTGCATTGAATCTGTAGATTGTCTTTGGTAGGATGGACATCTTAACAACGTTGGTTTTTCTAATCCATGAACATGGAATATTTCTCTATATATGTTGTTGATTTCTTTGAGCAGTGTTTTGTAGTTTTTGTTGTAAAGGCCTTTCACTTCTCTGGTTAGGAAGATTCCAAAGTATTTTATGTTTTGTGTGGCTATTGTGAATAGGATTATGCAAATAAAAATAAAAATTTGGTTCTCTGTTTATTGTTGGTGTATAAAAATGTGAATGTCTTTTGCATGTTGGATTTGTACCCCTGAGACTTTGCCAAAAGACACCGATGCATGCATTTTATTGCAGCACTATTCACAATAGCAAAAACATGGTACCGACCATACTGTGTATTGAAAGTAGACTGGGTGAAAAAATTATGGTACATATACATGATAGAATATTATGCATTATAAACAAGGACAACAATTATAGACTTTGCAGCAACTTCGATGGATTTAGAGTCTATTATTATAATGATCAAAGAACAGAAACAAGGAATTGAGTACCACATTCTCACTCATAAGTGGACCCTGAACACTGATCATAATACTACATAGAAGGGATTGGCAGTAGCGGGTCACTGCCAAAGTATGAATGGAGGAACATAACACTAATGAGGATGCCTGATTCTAAACCAGGGGAAGTCAGGACCAATGGGAGGCCCAAACTTCACCTGTACATGGTCACTTATGTACTTAGCCCTGAATTGAACCCCATATCTTTAAACAAAAGAGCTTTTTAAAAATAGCTAAACAATAAAGTTAACAAATTGTTTAAAAGTATGCACAGTCTTTTGAGTATACTTTTAAAAACACTAAACTGTGCACTTTGAGAGAGTGAATTTTATTGTATATGTCTTGCATCTTATTAAAAGTTAAAAAAATGAAAATGGATACATTGTGATATATTCACACAAGGGAATATTTCACAGCAGTCAAAACAATTGAATTACAGCTATATCTATCAATATGGACACATCTAAAAACATAATGTTGAGTCAAAACAGTTAGATATAATATGCTTTATATATCGTCCAAAATCTGCAAAAAGCACTATAAATTTACATATGCATAAATATATAGCAAATATGTAAGAGAAAATAAGTCCTGATTTATTAATAGTACTTACTTTTCTGTTGGAAAGAAAGTGGATAAAACTGAGGATAATATAGGCTCACAAATGTATCTACAATGTCTAATTATTTTTTTTTAAATTTTGCCAAAATTTTGCATGATATTAAAGTAGTTATTGCCAAGATAGTTTCATCACTTCCTGTATTGATATATGTTTGAAACAATAAAATAATAAAATAATATTTTAAAAGCATTAAAAGAAATAAAACTTCAAATTTTGGTTTCCATTGAACAAAAAGAGCTGTATTTTCTCTCAGCATCTAGTAAAGAACTCTTTAGTCTTCAGTTTTCTTAAGGATTATGTAAAATATGACCTGGCTGTCTTGTTAAGGACTAAGAAAAAAGTAGTGCCATCTACTTAATTAGCTAAATATATTCATCTATATCTATCTTATTTGTCATATAGGCATAGCAATCATTATGTTATAATACATATGTTTGTATATAAATTTCAATATAGATATTATCTTTAAATTAAGATCTAACTCTGATGTTTTGAAAGTGCTTAGGTAAACCCTGACTTGTACCCCACAATTTTAACATAAATAAAAAAAATAAAGAAAGTAAATAGGTAGATATTATATACTGGGGATGCCAAAAAAAGTATATACTTTTTTTTTTTTTTTTTTTGAGTCGGAGTCCCACTCCATTACACAGGCTGGAGTACAGTGGCATGCTCACAGCCACCCCAGTGTAGACCTGCTGGACTCCAGCGATCCTTCTAACCTCAGCCTTCCAAGTAGCTGGAGCTACAGATGAGCACTACCACACCCGGCTAATTTTTGATTTATTGTAGAGACAACGTCTTGCCAAGTTGTCCGGGCTGGTCCCGACCTCACGGGCTAAGGCAATCCACTTGCCTCGGCCTCCCAAAGTCCTCCCAAAGTCCTCCCAAAGTCCTGTGATTACAGGATGAGCCACCAAGTCCAGCCAAAATGTATATATCTTTTAAGAGATGTTATGTGTTACTTTTTGAAGTAATTTTCAGAAGTGTCTGAACGCTAATGGTCACCACTTTGAGCACTTCTTGTAATTGTAGAAATCAAACCTTGCATACTGCTTATTACAACTGTAATACAGTTTTTTAAAAATGTGTATACTTTTTTGGCACACTCTGTATAAATAAGGTGAATATAAAATTTACAGGCTGGTTGCAGGGCTTCTGCCTGTAATCTCAGCACTTTGGGAACCAAGGGGTGGGGCAGGATTGTTTGAGGGCCAAGAGTTTGAGACAAGTCTGGAAAACAGGGAAGACCCCGCCTCTACAAAAATAAAAATTAGAAAATTACCTGGGCTTGGTGGCACACACCTGTAGTTCAAGCCACTGGAGAGGTTGAGGCAGGAAGATCACTTAAGCTCAGGAGTTTGAGGTTACAATGAGCTATAATCATGTCACTGCACTCTAACTTGGGAAACAGAGTGAGATACTGTCACTATAAAACAAAGAAGCCCTAAACTTACGTTACATAAGTGAGAAAATGTTGAATTCAATTTACAAATCTTGAAATGACATAAAGCAAACTCATTACTATCATGGAAAGTATTTGGAATTTTAGCTATTGATAAATACTATGAAATATAGATCATTGATGAATTTCAACATAACCTAGTTTACGCATTCATCAGGATGTTGAAAAAAACATGTTTGCAAAGAAAACTGACTTACTGAAAAAGATCACTGATTAGAAAGTTTTAGTCATTCCATGATTATATATCTAGTGACATTTTCCTTTTTTGTTTCAGAAACAGAACTTCAGAAACAGTTTTCAATTGGGCTTTTTGATGCCCATTTTAAATGCTACATTCCATATCCACCCTTATACCTTATGCACTATTTGCTCAATATTTACATATATTTGAAATTTTCCAATATAATATTAAAAATATCAGCTGTCAACTCAGTTGATAAATAACCTTCTAAAAAGCACACAGGAAAACTTAAAAAATAATTGAGCTAGGTATCTAGCATATGCTAATAAAAATTTCAAAATATTTCAATAAGATGTTGGCTATGAGAAGCAAACCTTTGAATTATTGTCATTTACATATATCTCTTATAGTTAAATTTAGTTTTATACATATTTTTTCATAGATTTATATACCAGTACACATTATTTGGTAGTAATGTGACAGCATTCACTTAAAATTCTCTTTTTTATGCAAATTTTGTAAACATTTTATTTATTTATTTATTTAGAGATGGAATCTCACTCTGTCACTCAGGCTGAGTGTGGTGGCACGCTCATGGCCACCCCAGCGCCGACCTGCTGGGCTCTGGCGATCCTTCCACCTCAGCCTTCCAAGTAGCCAGAACTGCAGGCGCATGCTACCACGCCCAGCTATTTTTTTTTTTTTTTTAACATATTGTAGAGATGAGATTTCACTAAGTTGCCCAGGCTGGTCTCGAACCAGTGGGCTCAGGCAATTCACTTGCCTCTGCCTCCCAAAGTGCCGGGATTATAGGCTGAGCCACCGAGCCTGGCCAAATTCTCTCTCTCTCTCTCTTTAAACTAATGTAATTTAATACATTGTTTGAATACTTAAAACGATGCAATTGAATAAATACTTAAACACCTGAGTGCTGCATAAGATATTCTTTACTGTGTTGTAAGTTGCCCAGTTTAAACTAGTTGTTTTTTTGGGTTTGATGCAGTTGTACTCTGAAGGTCATAGGGTGTATCCTTATCCTTCCATTAAGTAGTTATACATTAGTATCTTTCCCCATGAGCGTCACTAAAAAATGCTAAAATATCGTTCCTTTTTATTTATTTATTTATTTATTATTTATTTATTTATTTATTTTGAGTTGGAGTCTCACTCTGTCGCCCAGACTGGAGTGCAGTGGCCGCTCCCGGCCACCGCAGCATTGCCTGCTGGGCTCCGGCGATCCTTCCGCCTCAGCCTTCTGAGTAGCCGGAATTACAGGTATGCGCTACCACACCCAGCTGATTTTTTTTGATTTATTGTAGAGATGAGGTCTCGCTGCCCAGGCGGGTCTCAAACCCTCGGGCTCAGGCAATCCACTCACCTCAGCCTCCCAAAGGCATGGGATTACAGGCTGAGCCACCAAGCCTGGCATATTGTTCCTTTTAAAAACTAATCAAAGACTAGAAGAACCAAAGAAAAGAGATGGTATATATCTTTGGCATACAGAAAGAGACACACATCTTAGAATACCATTGAATTATCAGTGAGATCAGACTGTTACAACTTTTCCAGATAATTATGAACCCAGGGCTGACATAAAAATAAACAAATAGTTTTGTATGAGAGCACTGTATATTAAAATTCAAAAAGGGTGGAAAACAAATATTGGTAAAATGTCAGTCACATTAAAAATGACTTTGGATAAATACTTGTTGAATTTAATGTGAAATAAAATAAAGCTTGTATCCAATAGTATATGTAAATAAAATTATTGAATAATATTTATATGATTAAATTTCTTGTTTATACTTTGTCTCTAAAAGACACATTGTACTTAAGATCTCATAGTCATATAATGTTAGCTCTGGTCTTTAATTTGATTCTATTTTGTACCCCAGTGATAATACCGTGATCAACTTCTACCTAAAAAACAATTTATGTCCACCATCCCTCCAGCCACTCTTCAACTGGGAGTAGGGTGATGAGAGTGTCCTGTTATTTTCAGCTTTTTCAGTAAATATATTGTTCAGGATAAAAGCAAACATGGTGAATCAAATTTCCTAAACTAAGGTACATTTCAAAATGAACTGAATCATCTATTCTGAAGCCTACAATTGAAATGAATCACCAAATAGAGAAATATACAAGTTTAATTTGTTTTATTTCTCATCAAAAGAAACCGCCCTCATTTCCATCAATTGTTCCCTGTATCAGTTAGCTTTTGTTACATGTTAGACCACCCCCCAAAACTTAGTGACTGCAAACACATCAGTGTCTTTAGTTTGTAGTTCTGTAGTAGGAGTGGGCAGTACTTTAGTTTTGTGATGGCTTGGCTGGTCTCTGCTGGACTCTCTCGTATCTGTGATCAGATACCAGGTAGACCGGCTGTAAGATCATCTAGAATGGCCTGTTGCACATGTGTGGTTGTTGGCAGATGTTTGACTAGTGGATTACTGACTGAGCCACCTCATTTCTCCTCCACCTGGCTCTTCATTCTCTAGCAGGTGAACACAGGCTTGTTCACTTAGTGGTCACTAAGGATTATAAAAACAGCACAAAATGGGGACTACCAGTAAGCAAACACCATTAACGTCTCCTCTTGCAATATTTGCTTTCATTTCATTGGATGAAAAATCCACATGCCTAAACCCAAATTTATGTGTGTAAAAATTACCTAAAATTGTAAATACCAGGAAGGGAATTACTGTGGCCATTTTGTGAGCAGTTATCTCACTCTATTTTTTTTTAATTATTTTTTTAACCTCTATTTATTCTCCTCTTTTTTTCCCTTAGATTATGGCCTCTCTTTCTCCTGTGGCCCTATGTCATTCCTTTTTTTTATTCTTTCCCTTTTTTCTTCTAAAGGGAAAAAAATACATTTTCTTTTCTAAACTTGTTTGACTAGAAAAATATTCTTTCACTCTCTAGCTTTGTTCTTAAATTTTAAATAGTGCTGGAAACTAACTTGAGATGTCCTTCAAATAGAATTAACCCTGAGGGATGAAAATTCTGCATTATGATTTTAAAATGCAAATCCTTGAGGATTTGGTTTGCATTTATATTTAGTGAAAAATTGGGGATAGTCAAGGTTAGTATTTGAAGATCAAGCTGTAATCTTAGCATTTGCATATAAAAATATTGAGCACTCATCAGAGTAAGGAGAGCTTAGGTTCTAAAGTTTACATTTTCGTCCATTTTTAATGACTTTCTAAAAACTTTAATATTCTTTTAAAAATGACTTCTAGTATGTAGTAATACACTGACCGGAGCCTAAAATTTTTTTCTATGAAATACTAAAGGAAACAGTATTATAAAAAATTAAAATATTTTTCTGATAAACATAAGAACCCGAGAAGGGTATAGTATCTGATATATAATAAACAATTACTTTCATCACCCAAAAAACTAAAAAGATCACAAATCCTCGACATGTACACATTTCTGTATTTGTGATTAACTAATTACCTTAAAGAGGTAAGATAAGGAAACTAACACCATAGATATTAAATAATTTGAAACTTCCTAATTTTGAAGGTTATATTTAATTGCATATTTATACAAAGAAATTACAAACATGCTCATTATTTATGCTTCAATAAAAATGCCTTTATCCTTCTGTTATTTTTATCACTAACCAGAAAATTTCAGAATAGTGATAGAAACAAACTAGATTTTCACCCTTCATTCCTAGAATTACACATTTTTCCAGAAAATATCAATGCTTTATGATTATTTTTAAAGAGAAATTAAACATTTGTGTCTCTGTACATATACTGAGATGCAGTGGATGTATTTTAACATTACTAAATATGATAGTCTATGAAAGTATGTAATTGATTAACACAAGATAACTTTTAAAAGATGACTGGGTCAGGTGTGGTAGTTCATTCTGTAAGCTCAGCGATTTGGGAGGCAGATAAGGGAGGATCGCCTGAAGTCCAGGTGTTTGAGGCTATCCTGGGTAGCAAAGCAAAATCCTGTCTTTACAAAAAAATAAATAAAAAGATAATTAGCTCAGCATGGTGATGTGGCATATACCTGTAGTCCCAGATACACCATACTCCAGCAGAGGTGACAGAGTGAAACACTGTCTCAAAAAAGAAAAGAAAAGAAAAAAGATGACTGACAGATGACTATAAAAATGACAATTACAATTCCTCATCACAGGTATGTTAGAGACCAATTCTAAGTAATTTCTATATTTTCTCAATAATTCCAACAATAAGAAAACTAACATTTAATTAGTAACTAATATTTTAAATTTTTATTGATACATAATATTTGCACATATTTTGTTACATGCATAGAATGTGTAATGATCAGGTCAGAGTATTTAGTGTATCCGTCACCTCAAGTGTTTATCATTTCTTTTTTTTTAATTTTAAAGATGTGGGGTACAAGTCAGGTTTAGGTATACAAATGTTCATTATGCAGATGCCCTTGTTGATGAGGTGTGCCCCTTCTTCCCCAGGCAGATTTCCACTACTACCAATCCTGCTTCCCTGCCCCCCCTCCCAGCAGTTTCCTGCTACTGCCAATCAGTTTCTTATAGTAGTATGATAATTGTTCAAGGTCCGCTTATGAGTGAAAACATGTGATACTCAGTTCTTTGTTTCTGTGAAAGATCACTCAGTATTATAGACTCTAAGTCTATCCAGGTTTCTGTGAAGGTCATGATTTTGTTCTTCTTTATGGCTGCGTAATATTCCATCATGCATATGTACCACATTTTAAAAATCCAGTCCTCTTTTGATGGGCAGCACAGTTGTTTCCATGTTCTTGCTACTGTGAGCAATGCTGCGATAAATATACATGTGTAGGTATCTTTTTTATAGAGTGATTTGAATTCTTCTGGGTATACTCCCAGTAGGGGGATTGTGGGGTCATATGGAAGGTTGGTTTTTAGATCCTTTAGGATTCGCCACACTATTTTCCACAGAGGTTATGCTAGTTTACACTCCCACCAACAGTGTAAAAGTGTTCCCTTTTGCTGTATCCTCTCCAGTATCTGTTGTTTTTTTGAGTTATTGATGATAGCCATACTGACTGGAGTCAGGTTGTACCTCAGTGTAGTTTTAACTTGCATTTCTTTGATGACTAGTGAGGCTGAGCATTTTTTCATGTATCTCTTGACTACTCGTATGTCTGCTTTTGAGAACTGTCTATTCATATCTTTTGCCCACTTTGTAACTGGGCTCTTTGTTTTTTTCTTTTCTGCATGTTTGAGTTCCTTGTAGATCCTAGATGTTAGACCTTTGTCAAACATACAGTTGGCAAATATATTTTCCCAGTCTGTGGACTGTCTCCCCGCTCTCTTGATGGTTTCTTTTCTTTGCAGAAACTTGTCAGTTTGAGGTCCCACTTATCTATCTTATCTCTTATGGCATGGGTGCTTGGGGTTTTGATCAGAAATTGATTGCCAGTTCCAGTTTTCATAAGGGTATCACTTGCATTTTCTAAGGTTCTTATAGTTTGAGGTTTTACATTTAAGTCTTTGATCCATTTAGAGTTGATTTTTGTGTATGGTGATAGGTAGGTGTCTTGTTTTAATCTTTTACACGTGGTCAGCCATTTTTCTCAGCACTATTTACTGATGTTTTGGGAACATTTGCTATGTGTTGGGAACATTTTAAGTCCTCTCTACTGGCTGTCTTGAAATATATAATATACTGTTGTTAACTATAGTCAACCCACTTGGCTATTAAACATTATAACTTATTCTTCTATCTAACTTTATGTTTGTACCCATTAACCAACCACTGCTCATTACCACTCCCCCACCACCACACACACCCTAGCTTCTGATATCTATCATTCTACTCTTTACCTCCATAAAATCATCTTTTTTAGCTCCCACATAGATAACATCATGTGATATATTTGTTTTTCCGTGTCTAGTTTTTTATTGCAAATGGCATAGTTTTTATTATTACTTTTTTTTTTTTTTTTTGAGTTGGAGTCTCACTCTGTCGCCCAGACTGGAGTGCAGTGGCCGCTCCCGGCCACCGCAGCCTCGAACTGCTGGGCTCCAGTGATCCTTCCGCCTCAGCCTTCCAAATAGCTGGAATTATAGGCATACGCTACCATGCCCGGCTAATTTTTTTATTTATTGTAGAGATGAGGTCTCACTGCCCAGGCGGGTCTCGAACCCGCGGGCTCAGGCAATCCACTCACCTCAGCCTCCCAAAGGCGCGGGATTACAGGCTGAGCCACCGAGCCCGGCTTTATTATTACATTTTTTAACCGAATAGTATTCCATTGTGTATGTACACCACATTTTCTTTATCCATTTGTCCACTGATGGATACTTAGGCTGATTCAATATACTTGATATTATTTATAGTGCTGCAATAAGCATGAGGATACAGGTATTCCTTTGATGTACTGATTTTTTTTTTCCTTTTGGATAAATACCCAGTAGTGAGATAATTAGATTGTACAGTAGGTCTATTTTTATTTTTTTTGAGAAATCTCCATACTGTTTGTTACAGAAGTGGTACTAATTTAATTTATATTCCCACAACAGTGTACAAGAATTCTCTTTTCTCTGCATCCTCACCAGTATCTGTTCTTTGTTTGTTTGTTTGTTTTGTCTTTCTGATAATAATAGACATCTTAGGTATATCATTTCAGTTTTGATTTGCATTTCTCTGATGATTAGTTATATCAAGTATATATTCATATACCCATTGGCCATTTATATGACTTCTTTTAAAATGTTTATTCATTTTTGCTTACTTTTTAATGGGATTATATGGTTTTTAAAAATAATTCTTGAGTTGTTTGGGATTCTTGTATATTATGGATGTTTGTTCCTTTTTAGATGAATAGTTGCAAATATATTCTTCTATGCGTTTATTATTGATTTATTTTTCACTCTATTGATTGTTTTCCTTTGCTATGCAGAGGAAACATAATCCCATTTGTCTATTTTTGTTTCTGTTGCCTGTGCTTTGGAAGTTTAAACCGTAAAACCTTTGCCAATACCAATGGTCAGAAGAGTTTCTCCTATGTTTTCCTTTAGTGATTTTATAGTTGTGGGTCTTACCTTTAAGTCTTTAATTGCATCTTGAGTTGATGCTTGTATATGGTGAGAAATAGGGGACCAGTTTCATTCTCCGATATATAGTTATTCAAATTTGCAGCATCTTTCATTGAAAAGGGTGTCCTTTTATCAATGTATGATCTTGGAGTCTTTGTTGAAAATTAGTTGACTATAAATACGCTTATTTCTGGAATTTTCATTCTGTTCCATTGGTCTGTCTGTTTTTTATGTCAATACTATGGTTCTAGTTATCACAGCTTCATAAATTTTTTTGAAGTCAGGTAGTGTTATGCTTTTGACTTTATTCTTTTTGTACAACATTACTTTAGATATTTGAGCTTTTGTTAGTTTTCATACAAATTTAAAGATTAAAAAATTATGTGAAAAATGACATTAGGATTTTGATAGAGATTGCATTGAATTTATAGCTTGCTTTGTGTAATGTGGTCATTTTAATACTATTAAATCTGATCCACCAGCTTGGTACATCTTTTCATTGGTTTATGTCCTCTTCCATTTCTTTCATCAATATTTTGTAGTTTTTCCCATAGAGATCGTTCACTTCCTAGGTTCCATTTATTAATAGGATTTTTTGTGGTAGCTATTGTAAATTGAATTGCCTTCTTGATTTTTTTCCTCAGTTAGCTTACTATTGGTATATAGAAATGCTACAACTTTGTGTATATTGGTTTTGTATCTTGCAACTTTACTGAATTTATTTTTCAGATCCAAGAGTTTTTTTCTTGTAGTCTTTAGGTTTTTCTATATAAATAAGATAATATTATCAGGAAAGAGGAACAATTTGATGATTTTGAATATTTTTTTCTTACCTAATTGCTCTAGCTAGGACTTCCAGTATTATATTGAATAGTAGTGGTGACAGTGGGCCTCCTTGTCTTGTTGCAGTTCTTAAAGGATAGAGTTTCAGCTTTTGCTCATTTGGTATGACGTTAGCTGTGGGTTTGTCATATATGGCTTTACTATGCTGAAGTACAATCCTTCTATGCCTAGACTGTCGAGAGTGTAGAATACTCTGTTGGAGTTACAGAATCCTCTTCTCTTTAAATTTTTGGAATAGTTTAGGGAGAATTGGTTTTAGTCCTTTGTACATTTTTGTAGATTTTCTCAGTGAAGCCATCTGGTCCTAAGCTTTTCTTTGCTGAGAGACTTTAAAAAAAAAAATTACTAACTAATTTGATCTTATTCTTCAATATTGGTCTGTTCAAGTTTCTGTTTCTTCCTGACTCAACCTCGGATACAACATTGTATGTGTCCAGAAATGTATCAATATCTTCTAGGTTTTTCAGGGTTTTTTAAGCATATGGTTGTTCTCAGTTTCTTATGATCTTTTGTATTTTTGTGGTATCAGTTGTAGTGTAATTTTTCATTTCTGATTTTATTTATTAGGGTCTTCTCTTTTTTTTCTTGGTTAGTTTGGCAAGCACTTTATCTATTTTGTTTATCACTTCAGAAAACCAACTTTCATTTCATCAATCCTTTGTATTTTTTTAGTCTTTATTTAATTTAGTCATGCTCTGATATTTATTATTTCCTTCTTTCTATTAATTTTGGGTTTGTTTGATTTTTCCTTCTACTGCATTGAAGTGCATTACAATTTTTGAAATATTTTTTAGCTTTTTGATATAGGCATTTATAGCTATAAAATTCCCTCCTCTTAGCGTTGCTTGTGTTTTATTACATAAGTTTTGGTATGCAATGTTTCCGTTTTCATTCATTTCAAGAAAATTTTAGTTTTCTCCTTAACTTTTTTTAAATCAATGGTCATTCAGGTGCATGTTGTTTAATTTCCAGGCATTTGTACAGTTTGCAAAGTTATTTTTATTGATTTTTAGTTTTGTTCCATTGTGATCTGAATAGATACTTGATATGGTTTCAAATTTTTACAATTTGTTGAGATTATTTTGTGTCCTAACATATTGTCTACCTGGAGAGTGTTCCATGTGCTGATGAGAAGAATGTGTATTCTGTAACTGCTGGATGAAATGGTCTGTAAATATTATTTAAGTCCATTTGGTATAAATTGCAGTTTCAATTCAATGGTTTTTGTTTAATTTTTTTGTATAAATGATCTGCCTGATGTTGAGAACTGTTGAAGTTCTCAACTATTATTGTATTGGAGTCTATCTCTCCCTTTATGCGTAATCATAGGTGCTTTATGTATCTGGGAGCTCTGGTATTAGGTTTGTAGGTGTTTACAATTGTTATATCTTCTTGCTGAATTAATGTCTCTATCATTGTATAATAACCTTCTTTGTCTCTTTTTACTCTTTTTCACTTAAAGTCTGTTTTAACTGGTGTAAGTAAAGTTACTCCTGGTCATTTTTGTTTCCTTCTGCATGGAATATCTTTTTCTATTTATTTGCTTTCTGTCTGTATAAGTTTGTACAGGTGGAGGTGAGTTTATCATAGGCAACGTATAGTAGAGTAGTTGAGTCATTTTTTTTCCTGAATTGATTCAACTGTTTTATATGTTTTACTAGAAAGCTTAATTTGTTTACCTGGTTGTCATTGATATGTGAGGGTTATTCTTGTCATTTTATTAATTAGTCTGTGTAACTTTTATTTCTTTCTCTCATTGTTTATCATTGTGGTTAGAAGGCCCTATGTCTTTGTAGCATTTGAATACTTTCTTTTTCTTATTTGTGTGTTTGCTCTGGTAGTGAGTTTTATAATTTCATGTGTTTTCATGATGATAGATATCATCCTTTCACTTCCAGATATAAAACTCTCTTAAGCATTTCTATAGGAATAGTCTGGTGATGATGAATTCCCTTAGCTTTTGCTTGTCTGGGAAATACTTTATTTGTCCTTCATTTTTGGAAGGACAGTACTTTTCTGAGGACAGTATTCTTGGCCTCCAGTTTATGGTTTTGTTTTTTTGTCTTTCAGTACTTTGAATGTATCATTCCATTTTCTCCTGGTCTATATATAAGATTTCTGCTTATAAATTGTTGTTAATCTAATGGAAGTTCACTCATAAATGACCAAATTTTTTTCTTGATTTTTAAAAAAAAATTATATTTTTATATCTAACTTTTGACAGTTGAACTCTAATGCACTATGAAGATCTTTTAAAATTGTATCTATTTAGGGATGTCTAAATATCTTGCTAAATATGGAAGGTTTTCAGTTATTATTTTGCTAAATAGGTTTTCTATCAATTTAGTTTTTTATTTACCTTCTGGATACCACAAATTTGAATATGTGGTCAATTTCTGGTGACCCACATGTCATGTAAACTTTACTCATTCTTTTCTATTTTCTTTTTTCTTCTCTGATTGGGTTATTCACAAGATCTGTATTCGAATTCTGAAATCCTCTCTTCTGCTTTATCTAGTTTATTATTAAAGCTTTCAAGTGTATTTTTAATCCTGTTCAATTAATTATTTCATTCTAAGAATTTCGTGTAATTCTTTTTTATATCTATCTCTTCGGTGAATTTATCAATCATATTTGACTTATTTTTCTAATTTCTCTATATTGTTTTTGGAACTCTTGTGTATATCATTGAGTTTCTTTAGTATAAGTAATTTGAATCATTTTTTTCTGGGATTTCATAAATTTCTTTTAAATTAGAATCTGTTGTTGGATAATTATTTGTTCTTTTTAATATTTTGTTTCTTTTTCATGTTTCGTGTGTCCTCACATTGACATTTGTGAATCTGGTGTAACAGTTGCTCATTCCATTTTTTTTTTTTTTTTAATTTGTTTGTGTAGGGGATTACTGTTTCCTGAAGATGTATCTATGCCATTGATTGGATAGAGCACTGTGTATGCAGCAGTATAGCCTCTGTATGCCTATTTGGCTATAAAATATCAGTAATGTCAGTGATTTCCTCAGTGGATTAGTGTGTGCTTGTTAGAGGAGGCTGTGGCAAAGTTTTGCTGTGAACGGAGATGCCAAGTGCTCAGTTCCTGGTTTCCAGTTTGGTAGAAGTAGGCCAAGAATTTTTATTCTTGGGTCCCGTGTGATGTATGCTGGCACTGGTGTTAGTAGATCCAAGAAGGCTGATTCTTGAGCCTCCAGATGTCCTGCTTGGGAGCCAGCAATGGCAGCAGTAGACCATGTGGGTAGGTGTGTCTTTGGACCCCTGGGTAGCAGATGTGCTTGGGCAATGGTAATAGGAGTGGTGGGACAACCCTCTGACTCCTAAATGGGCTGCACTGGTGTTAGCAGTAACTATGACAGGCTGGGTGAGCCAGTCTCCAGACCCATAGGTGTCATGCATGGGTGCAGGTGTGGTGTGTGCATCACATTGGGCGGGCCATCATCAGGTCACTAGGAGGAGGACTCAAATGCCAACAGTGGTGGATGGGGCAGAACAATCTCCAGTGCTCAGGTACTGATGAAGAGTGGAATTGGGCTTGCCAGACCTCTCTTTAGTTCTCTCAGTGCGGCATGCAGTTGCTGACTGTGGTGGGCAAAGACAGAGTGATCCCCAGACCCCAGGAGAAGAGCTTCCTGGGACCAGCAACCTCTGAGCTGCAGCCTTGTTGCTGAGGATGAAGGGATTGCTTTTAGTGTCAGCAGCAAGTGGTTGTGTAGTATGCACTTCAAACTAAGGTGGTGTCTACAGGTCTAGAAGCCTGTTCTGAAGGCACTGATAAATGTGTGACAGCCCCACTATCAGGTTTAACTGCCAGTGGCTCACACTTCAGCCCTGGTGACAGCAGCTAGCAATGGCGGAGGCAGCAGGCTAGAAACCCTGTCCTCAGGATATGTACAAATGTGTGGCAATTCCTCTGCTTGGGTGGAGGGGAGCTCACTGCTAATGTGATACACCTTGGCCTGACTGTAGAAGTCAGCAGTGGCAGCAACTGTTGGCAGGGTATGTTAACAGAGTACCAAGGATATGGAGATGCTGGTGCTGTTGGTTGCCATGGCCAAATGCAGTCTAGAGGGGCCCAGAATTAGTTTCCTCTCCTGAGTAGTGCCACCAGTGGTCTCTGAGCAGCTCCCTATTTACTCTCAGAACCCACATGGGTTGAGGTCCTCTCCATTGACTAAGACCATAATTTCTCTACATTGTTTTTCAGATTGTAGGAAGCTGTGATAGGAATTTGTACCACTGAGGTGTCTCACTTATATTTTCCCTGCATTGGGGAGTCTCTTGAGGTTCACAGCCAATCCTGTCCAAGCAGGGTGCCTCGCTTCTTCCTCCTTCTTTGTTTAGGTGTTTCCTGTGACTATTCTGTTGGATTGCAGTGTTCTTTCCTAGATTACTAATCAAAGTGTGATTATTGATGTTCCATTTTGGTTCCTTCTGTGGTGGAGGTGAATACATCTAGTCATCCATGTCAAAGCCTCTCTTTGAGTACCTATTATTTAATCGAGGTGTACCCTTATTAATTCTCACGATATTTTCAGTATTTCTTTACAAATGATTTTGCTGAGAATGAGAAGTTAATTTGTCCACTATCAAATAGCTGGTTCAGCAGATGAGAGTCCAATCTGCGTTCAAATTAACTATGCCTAATAGTTTATCTCTTGGATGGAAAATTTATTTATTATTGTGAAAAATTTTAGGCAATAATTATATGTATATAGCTATCATATGCTAAGAAACCAAAATAAACATATTAAAATTTGGAAAAGGCAAGTATATTGGGGCAAAAAGTCAATACTAACAACATAGCCATTAAGGAATAATGATGTGAGATTGTCTTGAACTTATAAGCTAAAAACAAAGCAAAAAAAAGCCAAATACCACAATGGATCATATTAGAACTTTTATCATATGATGGGACCAAGAGTTGGTATGTGTGAAGTACTCTTAAATGATAAACCCACATATGAAGTAAAATTTTAAAAAACAGGAGAAAGTCTAAATATGAGTCAATCATTGATTATTAGGTTGCTAATACAGCATATAAGAAAGGGCTAAATGAGTTTTATGTTTCTAGTGCAAAAGAGTGAAAACATTGGTAAGCATAGAAGTGTATAAATATAAGCCATATGCAACTTTTATATGTGTTAAAAGCAGAATTATAGTAAAATTTAAAATTCTTCAAAATTATTTTTACAAGAAATGGGAAGTTATTTTGTGAAAGCAAAAGGAGGAACTTCTTACTGTCAATGTGATAAGAAGCACAAATTCCCACGAAGTCCATAAAATTTTTACCCCAGAAAGTACTAAAATATATTTTCAGATGTTTGTTCTGGACAACTTAGATACGAATAACCTTTAGGCAAGAAAGATGAAGCAGAAACACTTTCAAGTCTCTTCCACAAAAACAATTTTAAAGTTTTTCTATGTAATATATGTTTGAAGTACCTACATGCAGATTGGTAAAGAATCACAAAACTCATTAAATCTTCATGCATTTGCTCTCTATTTCTGGGTAATATTTTGAATACATAATAGTTTTAAGCTCATGGTTACTTTCCTGTTCTTTTTTTTTTTTTTTTTTTTTTTTGAGTTGGAGTCTCACTCTGTCGCCCAAACTAAAGTGCAGTGGCCGCTCCCGGCCACCGCAGCCTCGACCTGCTAGGCTCCAGCGATCCTTCCGCCTCAGCTTTCTGAGTAGCCGGAATACAGGCATGCGCTACCACACCCGGCTGAATTTTTAAAAAATTTATTGTAGAGATGAGGTCTCGCTGCCCAGGCGGGTCTCGAACCTGCGGGCTCAGGCAATCCACTCACCTCAGCCTCCCAAAGGCGCGGGATTACAGGCTAAGCCACCAGGCCTGGCTCCTGTTCTTTTTTTTTTTTTTTAAATTGTATTCTTACAATTTGGGAGGCTGAGGCAAGAGGATTACCTGTGTCCATGGGTTCAAGACCAACTTGGACAACATGAAGAGAACTCATCTCTACAATGAACAATAATAAAAGTTGTATTCTGCAAGCATATAGTTACCATCTTTCCTATTACATCATACTGCAAACATATTAAGCAAAAAATGTAAGTCAAATACTGAGTAAAGTTCTAAAGTTATAGAACCGAAAACACAGTCAATTTCTACTTTTAGAAATTTGATAGCTAATTGGGGGAAATAGGATTATATAAATGATTAATTTAATTGTTAAGCAACAACAGTCTAAAGAGCGAAAATATTTTCATAAAAATGCAGGTAATATATTGACAGAAAACTCTTTTTAATATGCTAACTATAGTACCAGTTGAGCAATACTGCTCAGGAAAGACTTAGATGTGGCATTTCAGGAATGTGATGTCATTATTTTTCCAAAACACTTAAAGTTTTAAAAAGTTCCTTGCAAAAATAGCTTCCCCAAAATTATGGTTAATTTTTAAAAATGATTTTTAAAGTATATTTTGAAAGGCTATACAAAACAATGACTTTTTAGAGAAAGTGCATTCACTAGCCACTCAGATAAAATTTTAGTCCCGCTTTTATTACATTTCCAATATTGGTTTCTATATAGAATTCTAGAAAGTTTGACAGCTCTTATTTAGCACTATCTTCAGACATAATAAGTTGAACTGGTTGACAAATGAAGGCAGAAATGATCAATTTTGTTGAAATGCTGTCATATAAAATGTAAAATTGATTAATTATCATTCTTTTGTGGCGAGTTGGATTTTAGGCACCATTTCAGACAGATATCAAATTGGAGTGGATTAACAACTTTGACTCCTGTGAGCATAGAGAAAGGAAGGCTAAATGGGGATGAGGTAATTATTTTAAATAGCTGTATATTTATATTTTCATATAGCTCAAGTATTTAAGAGAACTCATAAAGTTATTAAAAAGCAAGTAGAATTCAGGCAGATTGACATATTTGGATTGAAGGCATAATGTAGTGGCTCTCAACTTTGGCATGCATCAGAACATTGATCAAACTCAAAGTGCTTTTTCTAGTTCTTTCAGAAATGGTCACACTGTCTTCCAAAGAGGTTATACTAGCTTGCATTCCCCCCAGCGGTGTAGAAGCATTCCTTTTTCTCCGCATCCTCGCCAGTATCTGTTGTTGTTTGTTTTATTGATGATGGCCATTCTTACAGGGGTTAGGTGGTATCTCAATGCGGTTTTGATTTGCATTTCTCTGATGATGAGTGAGGCTGAGCACTTTTTCATGTGTCTGCTGACTGTCTGTATATCTTCTTTTGAGAACTGTCTATTCATGTGTTTTGCCCACTTTTTAATGGGACTATTTTTTTTTCCATTTTGGTGCGTTTGAGTTCCTTATAGAGCCTAGATATTAGACCTTTGCCAGATATACAGTTGGCACATATTTTTTTTCCCATTCTGTGGTCTCTCTCCCTGCTCCCTTGATGGTTTTTTCTGCTTTGCAGAAGCTCTTTAGTTTGATGAGGTCCCACTTGTCTACCTTATTTCTTAGTGTATGGGCATTTAGAGTTCTGGAAGCTGAACTGAATTTTTAAAAAATGTGGTACATATACACAATGGAATATTATGCAGCCATAAAGAAGGACAAATATATAGACTGTAGCAACTTGGATGGATTTAGAATCGATCATACTCAGTGACCTAGCACAGAAACAAAGAACAAAGTACCACATGTTCTCACTCATAAGCAGACTTTGAACAATGACAATACTATAAGAAAGGGATTGGCAGTAGTGGGAAATTGTCAGGGGAAGGGGTATGGGGCTGGCATTTGAGGGAAACTGCTAGGGGAGGGAGGAGCATATCTCATCAACAAGAGTACCTGCATAATCAACGTTTGTTTACCTAACCCTGAATTGTACCCCACATCTTTATTAAAAAACAACAACAACAACAACAACAAAAACAAAACAAAGTGCTAGGCTCCATTTCAGAGATTCTGATTAAGTAGGTCTGGGATAAATTTCCCAAATTTGCATTTATAATAAATCCCTTGCTCCTGCTGCTTCCGCTTGTGGTAGTCATCCAGGGACTTGACTGTGAAAACCATTGGCATAGTATAGGTCTGAATAAGAGTAGATTTTGAACCTAAAAATTATCAACCTAACAATACTAACAGGACTGGCAGAAGCAAATCAATGGCAAAAGAAAAAGTATGGGGAAAGAGTATTAGGCATTTATTTCATTGAATATCTACAGGCCATTCATAAAAAAGTGTCCTTCCCACAATCCTTCTGCCTTTACATGATCATGTTCTATTACAGGTGATAACCATGATGCTGTAAGTTGTATGAGGCTAGGGACACTGCCTGATTTGGTCAACATGGAATCTGTCACACTGTTCTTGATTGTGTAGTTTATTCAATCCACAGGCTGGCTAGTGATCAGATTCTGACTCAGAAATCTGAACTGAGACACACAGGCAGAGGATGACCATGTACAGTGCATCTATGAAATGAAGGACTGAATGGATTCAACCAAATTCACAAGAAAGTGGAAATCATGAGTAAATAAGGAAGTCAGTAGGTAGAGAAGAGATTAGAGTTGAGAGGATATAGTACCATCTTTGAGGACAAATGGCCTGTTTCAGATGACTTTCCTGTGTCCCTGAAGTTAGTTCTATTTTTATTCCTCTTTTGGATTCTTAGTGTCTGTACAATAACTGTCTCCCTTTTTTGGAAAATAGATTGGATATATTTCATGTGCTACCAGAAAGCACAAACTAGGACCTAAAGACTTATTTTCCTGGAATAACTTGCAAATAATAGCCACTTCTAAAGATCTTTGAAACCAGTGTCAGCTAAAACTAAATTCCCTTTGCTACAGAGGAAATGGGCTCTCTCACAAAGTTCTCTGGGATAAAGACACTTGCTTTAACTCTCAATGTCTGCCAATCTCAAGAAATAGGGCAGATTATGACTTCCTAAAATAGTGCTCCTGCTGTAGTGCTCATTGTATACATTCATCTGAAAAAGGAGATTCTAGAAAGCTCTACTTTGGCTGCCACAATCTGTAACCCTGAAAGTGTACCTGGGATTCTGAATGCCTCTTGACAGGAATCAGATCTAGGTAGGAAAATATACTGACACCCCACTCTATGACATTGTACAGATGCAGTTTGCAGTCAGTGTTGGGAAATATTAGGTCTTTTTTCAATTTTCAATATAAGACTACCAACCAAAAATTCACACACACAAAAAAAGATGTCTGTCTCATTAACAAATATCAACCTTCAAAATAAAGATTTCATAACCTTAATTTTAAGTTAAGGTTAAGAAAACTGTGCTTTTAGATTTTTTCTTTTAAGTGCCTTCATTTCAAATATGCATGTTCAATTCTAACAAAAAACATGGATGTCTGACTGATGAATTATGAATATGTCGGCATTTTTTGTCATTGTATTTTTACATGCCAAGTACAGGGGAGTCTGACATAAGCCATCGAATACATGCCCCCTCCAAATGAATAGTAAGTGTAATGGGGATCTTTTGTATGCTTTTCTTTTAAGGGAGTTCTATGGCTAAAAACAATTCAAAAGCTCAACTCTTTTGATATTATTTAGTATACTTCCTCATATAGCTAAGCTAATATTTCAAGATCTACTTGTGTTAACTATAAAATCAGTGATGCTATGAGCAATAGGGTATCTGAAAGTGTAATTTTTGCTAGCATATTGTTGGAATACTTGCTTCAAATGAATAGATTACATTTTAAAGTCAGTTTGTCATCATGCAGCTACAGGTAAAATTGACACACAGTATCCAAAGTGAATTGAAAATGCTGTCAGCTAGTTCCTACAAGAAATCATGAGATGATGTATTAGAGCACTTTCGAAAAGGGCAGATGCTTAAAAAAGCAGAGTCACTCAAAGCATCACTTGATTCCTTGAGGGCAGGGTATTGTGAACAAAGTGGCTTACCAGAGGAAAGAATATGATTAAGGATGAGGAGGCAGGCAAAACTGAAAAACAGAAAAGAGAAAATTGAAGTGTTCTTAAAAACCTGAAAAATCTACTGTGAAATTATTTTAGAAGGAAGGAAGGCAGGAGGATTTCTAAGGAAATCAGGAGAACTCCATGGGAAATATTTTTATCACATGTGGAAAATAGAAAGATGAATAATTTTTGCTTTGAATAACTCCTGGATTATTTTTTTAAAAATTAGACCTCACTCAAAATAACTTATTATTTTGGAGATCAAAGTGAGTTTTCATTATCTATTATGGTGAAAAGGCAAGTCTAACTCTCACCTTAGCCTTTATTTTCACATTGGTGTCTTGTACACAGTTTGGTAAATATAAATTTCTTAAGAACCTGTTGGTTTTATTAATTCTGTGAGAACATCTACACTTTCTTAGCACTATTAATTAATGCAATAAAAAAGCAATAAAATTTTAATATTATATAATTTATTTAGGATTCCTAAATTAGTAAATTCCAGTAGACGAAATTATAATGTATCATGGGTCTTTATTGCACTGTTTTAAAACTATGCTTTAGAAAACTGTGTTATATGACTGAAACAAAATAAGTTTATCCCAATTTATATATCTGAAACTAAGCTACACACTTTTTTTTTTTTTTTTTTTTGAGTTGGAGTCTCACTCTGTCGCCTAGACTGGAGTGCAGTGGCCGCTCCTGGCCACCGCAGCCTCAACCTGCTGGGCTCCGGCGATCTTTCCGCCTCAGCCTTCCGAGTAGCTGGAATTACAGGCATGCGCTACCATGCCCGGCTGATTTTTTGATTTATTGTAGAGATGAGGTCTCACTGCCCAGGCGGGTCTCGAACCCGCGGGCTCAGGCAATCCACTCACCTCAGCCTCCCAAAGGCGCGGGATTACAGGCTGAGCCACCGAGCCCGGCTGCTACACACTTTAAAATATATACTTAGTACAAAAGTTCAAAAAGTATGATAGTAATTAAACACTTACACTCAAAGTAATCTTCTGAAAAGTTATTTCTTGATGTGAAAAATTAATTGGTATATAGATCATACAATTCATTAAAAATAGAGAGGATTTTTAGAGAATTTTTAAAAGTTAAGATCTCAACTCATATAAATATTAAGTGAACATAAAATAAATTTGAGTAAAAATTTATTAACTCAATAATTGAAGACAGTAAGATAATATCAGTTCAAAGGGAACAAAGAACCACATGTGTATTGGAAATCGGGAATTTAATTTCTTTCATAACTTTATTTTATTATAGAGATGTGTGGTCAAGTCAGGATTAGGTACTTAAGTAATCTATATGCAGGTGAAGTTTGGGTCTCCAATTGGTTCTCACTTCCTCTGATTTAAGACCAGGTACTCTTTATGTTGTTACGTGCCTCACCATCCCCTGACTGCATTCCATGACTGTGAATCCCTCCCTTGTGATATTGTGATTAATGTTCAGGTCCAACTTATGAGTGAGAACATGTGGTATTTGGTTCTTGTTTCTGTGATAGATCACGAAGTATGATTGTCTCCAACTCCATCCAGTTTGCTGTGAAGTCCATGATTTTGTCCTTCTTTATGGCTGTGTGATATTCCATAGTGTATATATACCACATTTTCTTTATTTAATCCACTTTTGATGGGCAGTAGGGTTGGTTCCATGTTTTTGCTATTGTGAATAGTGAGGCAATAAATGTGTGTGCAAGTGTCTTTTTTGTACACTGATTTATGTTTCTCTGTGTATATTCCCAAAAGGAGGATTGATGGAATGTATGGAAGATCAATTTCTAGTTCCTTTAGAGATCGCCACACCATTTTTCAGAGGTTGGAAGAGTTTGCACTCCCACCAACAGTGTAGAAGCATCCCCTTTTCTATGCACCTGTGCCAGCATTTGTTGTTTTTTTAATTTATTAATGGCCATCCTTACTGGAGTTAGGTAGCATCTCAGTGTTGTTTTGATTTGCATTTCTCTGATGATTACTGAGGCTAAGCATTTTTCATATATCTGTTGACTACTCATATATCTTTTTATGAGACGTGTCTATTTATGCCCTTTGCCCATTTTTTAAATAGGATTGATTGTTTGTTTGTTTGTTTGTTTCCTTTCAGTTTTTTGTGTTCCTTGCAGATACTGGCTGTCAGGCCTTTATCAGATATACAATTAGCAAATATTTTTTCCCATTCTGTGGGTTATCTTCCCACTCTCTTTTCAGTTTGGTGAGGTCCCGTTTCTTTTACCATGCAAAAGTTTTTCAGTTTGGTGACGTCCCATTTGTCTATCTTATCTATTATGGCATTCACTTTTGGGGATATGATCAAGAATTGGTTGCATACTCCAATGTGCATAAGAGTGTTTCTTGCATTTTCTTTTAAGGGAATCTGGAATTTTAAAACAAATTTACAAATAGATGCAAAACATGTCTATATATAAGGAAATAATAAATGGCATGCATAAATGTCTGCATAAATTGCAGAAAATTTATATGTGTTTCTATGGACAAAAATAATTTGCATTATAAATTTTCTTCAGGAAAACTAATGAGGTGGGGTAGACAAGACATCACTATTTTTTTATAGATATATATTTTTAGAGCAGTTTTAGATTCATAGCAAAATTGAGAGGCAAACACAGAGATTTCCCATATGCTTCTGCTCCCACACATACATAACCTCCCCCATTACCAATATCCTTTACCAGAGTGGTATATTTATTACAAGTGATGAGCCTATATTTACACATCTTTACCACCCAAAGTTCATTACATTAATGTTGTTTACATTGGGGTTCACTGTTGGCGGTGTAAAATCTATGGGTTTGGATAAATGCATGATGACATATATCCACCATTATAGTATCATACAGAACATTTTCACTGCCCTAAAAATCCTCTGTTCCTACCTATTTATTTCTCTTCCCTACTAACCTTTGACAACCACTGATCTTTTTACTATGTCCTTTGTTTTGCCTTTTCCAGAATGTCATATAGTTGGACTCATAGAGTATGCAGTCTTTTCAGATTGATTTATTTTACTTAGTAATATGCACTCCTCCATATCCTTTCATGGCTTGATAGCTCATTTATTTTTAACACTGAATAACATTCTATTTTCAGGATATAACAGTTTTGTTTTATTTTTAATCTGTTCACCACTGAAGGGCATCTTGGTTGTTTCCAAGTTATTAGCAATTCTGAATAAACCTATAAACATCAGTGTGCAGGTTTTTGTGTGGGCATAAGTTTTCAACTCCCCTGGGTAAATACCAAGAAGTGCAATGCTAAATCATACGGTAAGAGCACGTTTAGTTTTTAAGAAACTCCCAAACTGTTTTCCAAAGTGGCTGTCTCATTTTGCCTTTCTACCAGCAAATAATTAGAGTTTCTGTTGCTTCATCAGCATTTGGTATTGTTAGTGCTATGGATTTCGAACATTCTCGGAGGTGTGTCGTAATATCACATTATTTTAATTTGTAACACGATGTTGAGCATCTTTTCATAAGCTTATTTTCATCTGAATATCTTCTTGTATGTGATATCTGACATTTTTCTCTCCTGTTATAAAAGTATTGTTTCCTGACAGCAATGATACTTGGAATATTAAAGCAAAATGAATATAAATAAGAATTTAAGACTAGATTTCTGTTAATGATTACTTTTTATCTTTGCACAATGCTAGAGTTATATATATACATATATATGTATGTATATATATATGTATAGATATATAAAATCTTTCAGTTCTATCAAATAATGTTTGTTGAAGGTATCCTTTCACAGAAGAAGAAACTAAGACTCAGCAGATTATTTTATTGAACTACCACAGTTAGCAACTGTTCCAGCAAAGATTTGAACTTGTTCTCTTGCCCCAAGTCCAATCCAGTTTCTGCTAATCTAAATTGATTCAAAGGAAAGCACTAATTATGGATTTTTTTATGATTATCAAACACCAAAATGTGCTCTGAAAAGGGTAGAGAAACATCACTTTCCAAGGGTGAGTCAACCAGATTTACAATTCAAGGAAAGCAAAATGGAGAGTCAAATTTGGAATATTATATTTGATTTATAATGCATTTCTTTTTCTACTGAAAATATTTTGTGTTCATCGAAAATGTGTAGTGACATGAAGGATTATTAGTCATTCTTATTAGCACTAAAGAAAAGAGATTTAATCTTTCATTTTTTAGGTTGTTAAAGTAAAATGGTTATTATCCCATTTTATTGTGGTTTGTCATTGTAGCATTACTTCTCAGCCATGTTTTTATGAAAATGTACTAAAATAGTTGGTTCACTTCTGAAATATAACTGTAAATTAAGAAACCTATCTGGAATATGTCTTTGCTAATATTAGTAGCTCTGTTAGTTTTTTTCCTGCTTCATAATTTGACATCTGTAGTTTTGGGAAAATGGATAAGTATGTATAACTTTCTTTCCCTCCTAAAATGCCACACATAAAATTTTAAAAGGAAATTACTAAATAAGTGCTCTTTAAGCAACCCTGTACTTGTCCTTTGAAACCAAATGCCAGTAGCACAGTAGACCACAAAATTATTCAGTAAAATATTTGGTACCAGTTTTAATAAATTAAAGCAACTTGAAAAATATGTCATTTTGAAAGATAAAGACTAGTTTTATTCACATATGTGTTTACTTGAATTATTACTCGTGGCAAGATGGCAAAATGGGTCACTTTTGGTGATTTCTTCAAATCTTCGTCTTTTAAATGTTTCTAGTTATTTCAAGGCTTTCCCCCACCATTTACTGCAATTGTTTACTTTATTGTATCTACTTTCCCTGATTGTGAAATTACAAATATCATGAAAGCTATCACTAGCAATATATTTTAGGCAACAAATCATTGGAAAGCTTAATTGGACAAGAACCTCAATTTTCTCCTATCAGTCAGGGTACACAGGAAAAAAGCTTATCCCTTTAAATGATGTTCAAATAGAAAAGTCATTTTACTACACTTTGCAGTTTTGCAAACTTCTTGGGCATATGAGCAATAAACAAGCTACTTATTTTGTAAGCGTATTTATACATTGTGAACAAAGTGCTAGTGCACTTTTCCTGGTAATAAAACTGGTTTTCTTCACGCCTCACTCCCAGAATAATTCTTAGCTGGAGAAGATGAAGAATAGAAGAATGTACATTTAATCACCTAACTATTATGCTGAAGTTAAGATATAAGTACTGGCGATAGTCATTTCATTCTTCTAAGAATAGGTAGGAACTAGGAATAAATTTCTTCTCTTTGTGCAATTGTTAGCAGCTTTACTAACATAAAGGAAAGAAATAAATCATCAATTTTAAGTTGTAGAAACTATTGAAAGGATTTTCTTGAATAACTTGTCAAATATGAACTAATTTTGCTTAAAATAACTGTTTGCATCCCACAAGAGTTCCTTGATAATTGGTATTCATAATAATTAATGAATGCTGTTTAACATTCTAAAATTGGAAATAATAATAGACACTGAAGTGTTTATAATGTGAATTAGATAAAATTAATTTTAATTAGTTTTCTTATATTGAGAAGATTGATTACAGTAAAATTCTATTTTGATGTTCTTTGTTAATTGGCTAAAATTATTAATCAATATATATTATCAATGCCTATATTTTAATAAGTATAATATGAAAACTTTTTACTTTATATCCTATTTATATATTATTTATTATTATTGTACAGAAAATAATGAGGTTCATTTAATTGAAAAGCTTTTAACTGAAGAAATATTATAAATATACTTGTTAAGTAAAGTTAGCAATAAAAAGCAAATTCACTTTCAGATAAAATGTATTAGCATAGACTTCATTGAACTTTAGTATATTTTTTACATTTATTCAGTAATTTATAAACTCTGTAAAATGCCTTAGTCTGTTCATGTTGCTATAACAAAATATCTAAGATTGGGTGATTTATAAAGAACAAAAATTTATTTCTCAGCGTTTTAGAGACTGGAAGTCTGACATCAAGGCACTGGCAGATTTGCTGTCTGATAAAAGCCTAATCTCTGTTTTCCAAACAGTGCCTTAAACACTGGGACCTCACATGGCCAAGTGATTGAAGGAAAAAAAAAGGGTCAAAAATGGTTAAGCTGATTTCCCTCCAGCGTTTTATTATTATTATTTATTTTTATTTTAAAGTTGCGGGCTACAATTCAGTGTTAGGTATACAAGTAGTCATTGTACAGGTAAAGTTTGGGCCTCCCACATCTCTTAATACTGTTTCATTGGGAATTAAGTTACATTATGAATTCTGGAGAGGACACAGACATTCAAGCTATAGCAATGAACTAATTCATAAATTAAATTGTAAGTTTTCATTTTTTAATCATTGCTTTAAGATCCCCAGATGATATCATATGCCATTATAATATGCCTGCTACTTGTACCCACAAATGTTTTCATGGTATTAAATGAAACATAGTCATTAAAATGTACACTTTTTCCTGTGTACCCTCAATGTCCAAGTCGTTTTCTTCTTTTAAAAACATTATGCAAATTTAAAAGGTACAAGTGCATTTGTGTTACATGGATGTATTGTGTAGTAGTGAAATCTAGGTTTTTATTATATCTGTCACCTGATAGTGTACATTGTACCTAGTGAGTAATTTCTCATCACCTACCCCCTCTTGCTTCCTTACCCTTCCAAATCTACAATTTCTATCATTTGATACTCTATGTCCATGTGTACACATTATTTATCTCCACTTACAATTGAGAACATGACTTTCATAGAATTAAAAAAAAATCTTAAAATTCTTATGGAACCAAAAATCAGTCCAAACAGCCAAAGCAATCCTAAGCAAAAAGAATAAAGCTGGGATGTTACATGAATTCAAATTATTCTACGAGGCTGTAATAAACACAATAGTATGGTACTGGTATAAAAATAGACACATAGATCAATGGAACAGAACAGAGAGCCTGTAAACAAAGCCACACATTTATAGCCACCTGATCTTTGACAAACTCAACAAAAGCATACACTAAGGAAAGGACACCCTCTTTAAAAAAATTTTTTTGAGTCAGAGTCTCACTCTGTCTCCCAGACTGGCATGTTCATGACCTGCTGGGCTCAGGCAATCCTTCTGCCTCAGCCTTCCAAGTAGTTGGAACTACAGGCATGCGTCACTATGCTTGGCTGATTTTTTTATTTAGTGTCGAGATGGGGTCTTGCCAAGTTGCCCAGGGTGGTCTCGAACCTGTGGGTTCAGGCAGGACCCCTTTTTAAATAAATGGTTCTGGGAAAATTGGATTGCCATATACAGAAGAATAAAATCAGACTCCTATCTATCATATACAAAAGTCACTGAAGATGAATCAAAGACTTAAATGTAAGACCTAAAACTATAAAAATAGTAGAAGAAAACCTAAAAAACATTCTTCTGGACATTGGCCTAAGCAAGTACAGTCAAAAAAGCCAAAACAAAATCACAGTTATCTCACAAAATGTAACTTTCATGAGAAAATAATCATTATCTGTTTTGTTTTAATGTATTATGATCCTTAAAGTTGTCGGACATTTAATAAAAAACTCAGTAAATAGCTGTTGGATGAATCACTTGTACCAGTAGTAACCTCTTAACATTGGTAATATGGGTTGAATGAAAATATCCATGTAAAGTCCCTGGAAATCTGAAAAGCACAATTTTCCACAGATATATACCAAATTATTATCAGTAGTTACCTCAGGACAAGATGCTATGTGCACGCAATGAAGGCGGGGGATATCTTTTCTATATAAGCAATTTCATCCTATCTATATGAACACTCTGGAAAGAGTAAAGAGCAAACAAATTTCAGGTGGAGCTGCCTTTGTCACCTATTAGAAGTTGAATTTAGGACAATTATAGGCAGGATAACAGAGATCACAAAATCTTCAGTTTAAAAAAGATGATATTATAGAAAATGCTGAAGATATGGCATAGCTCCCCTCAGTGTGGCAGTTCCTTGCTAAGGTCTCCATATGGTTTTAGAATGTTCATAGATGACCAGTTTAAAATGAGCTGGCTACCAAGCATGGTTTTGAAACAAGAAAAAACAAATGAGATATGCTAAAATTTGGTAGAGAAAAAAAAAAATTAGAAGGCATTGTGCAGATGCAAACCAGAGACCTTATTTTTAAAATATTTTTCTTACTTGTTTTATTTTCAAAGATTCAGGGGGTTGATGGACACAGGTTGATTTCATATGGAAATGCAATATTTATTTATTTATTTATAGTCAGAGTTGCACTCTGATACCCAGGCTGGAGTGAAGTGGAATGATCATGGCTCATGGCAGCCTCGACTTCCTGGGCTCAAGTTATCCCTTTGCTTCAGTCTCCCAAGTAGTTAGGAATACAGATATGCCATCACATCCAGCTAATTTTTCTTGATTTTTTTGTAGAGATGAAGTCTTGCTGCGTTGCTCAGGGTGGTCTCTATGTCTGGAATCAAGCAATCATCCCGCCTTGACCTCCCAATATGCTGGGATTGCAGGCATCAGTCACCATGCCTGGCCAGATCCAAAGTTTAAGAAGGATTAAGCCAGAGCTTCTCTAGGGTTTCTCATATATCTAAAAATTATAGGAATTGATTCACTCACTGATTTGCATTTAGACATTGACAAGTCATAATTACACCACACCTCAACTTCCTTAGGTCTCAATTTACATATGGGAAACATGTTTGCCTCTTATGGGAGAAAGGAGTAGAGGAATAGCAAAGAGAGTCAGAATGATTGAGGAGATGGCAATTTTAGCTAATAAAACACATCCTTTTATCTTTATGGTGGAAAAAATCCTGTGACTTCTACCATGTGTGTATTTTTAATCCATTTAAGTGGGTGGAAGAAAAAAGGAAAAACGTAACACAATTCACCTCAACTTTTTGATGTAGAAAGCAAGCTAGCATTCAATAGATTTACTTCTGTACCTCATGTGACAGCAAAATTATTTTTGGTGAAATGCCTGTTTGGTGTAAAATAAATGACAATAAGGAAACTAGTGCTTTCTGAATGAAATTCAAGGCTTAGCCTATTTCATGAAAAGAATTATTTCTGCACTTATGTTTAAATTGTCTCTATTGAATTGAATTGTTTCTATGTCTATAAAGTGTTTTTAATCTTATTATAAAGTGAAAGTTCTGAAGATTTAAAAAGCATAGGAGACTTTTCCTTCTTTACCTGTGTCAAGATAATTGCTCTTATATTATTGGATTGGGAAATTGTTGACATACTAAGTTTTGTACACTGGGTTAACAAAAAGAAAAACTCTAATACTTCTTTTTTCTCCTCAGTTTTCTTGAATGTGTCTACATCTCCAGAATAGTAAGAAAGATTGACTTAGCTTTCTGTTGATTTTGGAAGTGTTATTGCGTGCACATATCTTTACCCAAAGTCCTGGAGGAACCTGAGTGCTGCTTTATGTCAAGCAATTTGGTTTCAACTTTTCTCTGTGGATTCATTTTTCCATTTCTTGCTAATTTGACAATCTTGAGTTAAGATTGCTGCTGAAATCTTAAAGAATGGTATGGACTTTTCCACACCTATTTTTAAACAGAAAGTCAATAATCATTACTTTGGTCATAAAATGTGAAAATACAAAAATATGAAAATACACATAAAATATTCATGACTAGGATAAACTTATGCTATAACAAGGTTTGTTATATTTCATTCTTAATTTATTTTAAAAATGTGATTTTGAAAATGATTTCTTGACACATCCAAGTATTTTAGAGTTGCATACTTAAGTATGCAAGAGTGAGACACTTCTGATGTGTAAGATTTTGAAATAATATAGCAAGGAAAACAATTTTGGAAAAGGACAGAGAACGCAATTATGGCAAAATATTGGTAATGTTTAGATTTGAATGATAGGCATGTGTAGATTAATAGTACTGTCCTCTCAACACTTACATAGATTTGCAAATTTAAATAGTAAAAACAAAAATTTTGACCTAAAAGAGACCCATAATTCTTCAATGATGCATCACCCAAGATTTTCTATTTCATTTATGAATTATATTGAAAACTTTGTCTATAAGCTTACAAAAATATGAAAAGAAAAGCTTAAATAAAATGTTTAGTTTTGAACAAAAATGATGCCAAAACCTACATGAATTATATTTTTAGTATTGAGTTAGTGATTGAACTGTTCCATTTAGTCAACTACTTTGAGGTTAGCAAAGCCCCAAAGGTAATTTATTCATTTATTCAGCCATATGTATTCAGCAAGCATGTATCGATTACTTACAGAGGCCAGACGTTAAGCTATGCTTTGGTAATATAAATATGAAGAAAGTACAGTGCCAACTTTGAAGAAACTAAGGTGGAAAAAGCACTGTGGGGAAACTGGATGTGTGTGTGTGTGTGTGTGTGTGTGTGTGTGTGTGTGTGTGTGTATGCATGTATAAAAGTGTAATAGCACAGATAAGTGCTACAGTGGAAAACTGTCAGGAGTTATCGTATGCATAAAGTAGGAGAGAGACTAACTTTGCTTTCTGGATCAGGATGACAGTAACTGGGGCAGAGACAGCAGCCATTCTTAATAGAATAATATGTAAAAGTCCACGAAGAGGTGAGAGAGTATATATGGTTTTCAGGGTCAGAGCTATGATCGAGCATTAAAAGTTCATACTCTTTGCAGACTCTTTGAGTCATTCCTCACAAATAATACAAAGACATTGTGAAAAATTAAAAATGGAACATCAAATATAAAATAGAGGTAAAATGTGTGTCTGTGAAAATGTGTGTAATAGTGGCAGCACTGGGGTTTTCATGTTCAATATTTGGTTGCAAGTGAATCCATCTTATTTCATGTGGCACCACATAAGTTATCCCTACAAGGCAGTAGTTCTCAACCAGGGAAAATTTGCCCTCAAAGGATATTTGGCAATGTATAGAGACCTTTTTGTTTATCCCACCTGGGGACTTCCTGCTGACATTTAGTGCGTTGAGGCCAGAGATTCTGCTAAATGTTTTGCAGTGCACATGATAGACCCACACCACAAAAAGCAAGCTCAAAATATCAATAGTGCTGACTTGAGAAACTCTGCTCTGAGATCACTATGCAACATGCTTTATAAAAAGTCCAAGAGAAATGAAGCTGTGCGTTTTCTGGTGTTTTGTTCATGTATTTAAATGTTTTTGTATGAGTACATTACATCGTAAATCATAAAATACATATAACCGTGAACCTATTGTGACTTAAGAACTAGTCTTCTTGTTCTATGACATCTAACTTTGTGCTCTTTCCCTGTCTCTTTAATTATTATTACTTACTAATTCAGGTGTCATTATCCTGAATTTCATGTTTATTATACTTATCCTTCTTTAAAAAATTGTCCTTGAATAGCTTGATTTTGTTTTGTCTTTTACCTTATAAAAGCAGTATCATCTATGTGTTGTTCAATTATGTTGTTATTTCACTCAGTAGCAAGCTCTTAAGAATTTTGCATATTGTTGAGAATACCCATATTTTATTATTTTTCACTGTTTAATATAACTGTATGGTGATTGTATGCTCAATTTTCAAATCCATAAAGTCACTTTTCTTTTGATGGACATTTGTACTTAGTATTTTTTGGCATTAGGAACATGATGTTAGAAACATTATTGTATGTCTCTGGGTAGATGAACACAATAGTGTCTTTAGGGTATATCCTTAGAAATGAAGTTGCTAGGTTATAGTGTATATGAATGGATGTTTAGATAATGCTATACTTTTCTAAATGTTATCCCAATTTATAGTACTACCAATAAGCATGTGAGTGTCCCCTTTTGATTCACCTGTTCACCAGCACTTAATATTTTCTGATTTTTATTTTTGACAATCTGATGAGTTAAAATTTTATCATATTGAAGTCTTAATTATGTCATACTTTTATTACTAATGAGGTTGAAAACCTATACGTGTGTACTGAAATGTATATGTCTTTTGTGAAAGTCTAATCATATTTCTTGCCTTTTTTTCCATTGGGATGTGTACTTTTCTTGTTGATTTGTAGGACTTCATATATCTTTTCCAGGTCTCTTGTACAATGTGACAGATTAATTGTCCTAGGAAATGGTTGGAGTTTCATCAGAAATATTTGTTAGAGCATACATTTCCTGATGAGTAGATGATAAAGGAATGCTTGTAATAATAGAGTGAGATACTGAAACTGGTGGTTATTATGTAATATATTAAAAAAACTTTCTATCATTCCCTTTAAAGGCGATGTGTTTTCTCAATAAGTGAATGGAATGTCAGATAATAACTCGCTTACATTTAGAATGTTTGCCTTTTGAAAAAAATATGTACAATTTAAACAATTAACAGAGGTGAAGAAGAAAGAGCAACAATTCCCCTAGATAGAGGCCAAATATAAAACACTGAAATGAAGTAATGCCTGATCATGCCTTTCTATATATGTAAGCATTCCATTGATATCACTGGGTACCACACACATGCACAGGAATCCAGAAGTTAGCTTACTGGAATTGAATAGAATAACCATTGTAAGATAATAACAATTGGATTAGTTCTTGAAAACAAAGCTTTTGGATCAACACAAAATACAATCTGTCATATGCAATTGTGAATGTAGGTGTTACCACTTTTCTAGATAGGCTACCTACGTAGTCAATCCGTGTGTGTTTAATATTGAGGGGAATTAGATGAACAAAGACAATTGATTTTCTTGGCTTTGGATGTTTCTTTAACATATTTTCTATGGATTGATTTGTGTAACCTCAAACAGTGTAAATAAAACTGTGGCTTTTACTTTGCAAAAATAATGGACTAGAGTAAATATACTGCAGAATAGAGGGAGGGTGTTTTGACATGCCAGTGTTAATAATGTGGATAACTGAACTTGTTTGCTTTAAACTAGAAAAGTTCTTTAGACTTTGGAAATGAAAACTCTTAAATATGATTATTTACCATTCGTTGCTGAGCTGAAATTGCTAAGGCAATTAATGCACAGGAGAAAAGGTGAGAAAAAATGGGCTTAACCTAATAATGATTATATTCTGAGAAAATGAGAAAGCCCTCATGTTGCTGACACTAAGGGAGAAGCTTAGAACTTATAAGACATTTGTCTGGGTTCTAGCAGAAGATAAAAAAAAGTGGAAAAACTCATTTTTCTGTACCGTTTAACTTTAACTGTAATATTGTCAAAATGTCCTATGGATATAGAATGTAGGAGAGGTGAGTTAGATATTTGATGAACATACAGAGACAATAAGTGTGGAATAGAAGTGGATGAAATAGCTAAATATGGACAGAGGTTCTATTTAGTTTTAATAATATGGATGGGATAAAAGATAAATTAAAAATGAAAAAGTAAATCATTAAAATATCTGAATTTGGGTGTCAAAGAAAATAGATAGTGACAAATACAAAAAGTGGGAGAAAACACATTGTATTTGATTATCAGATTTAGTGGTAAAATCAGGATTCTTATTCAGGTCCACCTGATGGGCTATTTCATTTAACGCTTGCCTGTAGTCTTTATGATATCTAACAGTAGTGCTTGAATACTTAGAGATATCAATCGTAGTATTAGTTTATCAAGTGAATAAATGACATAACATGTTAAGGTTCTTTGTAAACTAAAGAGATATACAAATATAAGTTGATACAGCATATTGACATGAATGTTTTCAAATAATCCAAAAACTGAACTTTCACTATATGGTAGAAGATAAATTTCATTATCCAAAATTATATTTGGTGGGAAAGCAAATAGAGTTTAATATTAAATATTAGTTTCTGTTTGGTCCTTCCAGTTTTCATGCTTGCAGATTTCCAGAGGGTAGTCAGATTTTGGGGTTCTTTTGTATTGGAGGCATGTTTTGTGTTAGGCTGAAATAAGAAGTTGCTTAAAAAATTGAAGCCTTCTTCCTAGCTTTTGTTTCCTAACATCTAAATATTAATGTTTTATGCTCAGAGGGAGAGAGAGAGGACTGAACTTGTAAGTAATGAGTCCTCAGGTCAGAGTAGCCAGAGTTGGGGTATCTGGGAGTAGTAGGGACTCTTACTTCATTTTTCCTCTTCTAGAGATGTAGTCATACGTAGAGGAAAATATATTAGTGCACTGGGTACTAGGGTTCTCAGCCTCAGTACGAATCTCAGTACTTAAGTTTGGGAAATACTAAAGGGGTGACAACTTTTTAAGAGATTATGCAGTCTGGGATCACAAATATTTTAGAGCTGATAAAGTAAACCAAAGACCAGAGGATCTGGCCACCAAATGTTCTTTCTGGATATAAAAGCTCTTAAACATTTTGCTAGACTCTTTAGGAAGAGTATTAAATTGAAACTCCTCTTTTCTATTTCGTGGAGTCACAGAGTCATTTATTTGATATAGATAAATAATGAGATTTTTTTGTACTTAACTAGAATGTTATAATGGTCATAACTTTTATATATATATAAAAGATAAGTCCTGGGAAAGTAGTAAATCACAGATCGTTATACTTTGACTTGTTTCTAAACAAGCCATGAACAACTTGAAGTACAGTTGTAAGGTGGAGAAAATTTAAAGCCATTAAAGATTTTTCATCACCTACAAAACTTACAGCATCAGTGTGGGTGTCACAAGTGACCAAGTTCGTCCCAGTCGACCGTTTCTCTAAAAGGTCTTAAACATAGATGTGAAAATGGAGAAAGAAAAAGCCTGGAGATAGGCACAGTGAGTTAAAAGGAAAGTAGAGAGAGATTACTCCTGGAACAAAGACAGGAAATAGAGGAGACTAAAGCTCCGGTTCATGAGCCCACCTTGGACTCACTGGAGCCAGATATGGAAGAGGATATTCTACTGAAGGTAGCAAAGTTCACCCGTTTGGATCTGACAGCCTCATCAAGACTTGGAAATGCTACCAATTGCTCACTCTTGTGTACTTTATTTTCTGCTGAAAGATTGATGATTACTCTAGCATCAGAGTGGGCGAACTTTTTCCTATGTCTGCCTTAGTAAGCCTACTGGAGTCTGGCGGCTTGCCTCACCTGGCAACTAAAAGGCAGGATATACCCCTCTGAAACTCTGTGGGTGGAAGAAAATTTGCCTTGGCCTGTGTTTGCTTTAAACAAACCTACTAACCACCATCTCTAACTGCAACCAAGAGGTTTTGGCGAGCAGCCAGTTTTCTTAGGTTAAACATAAATCTTTAAATATGATTTGATAAGAATATAATAATAGTATACATTCTTCATTTTGGGGGTTTTTTTAAGCAAAGTGTGTCTGATCATAGCAGACCAACTCAACTAAACTACCATGAGATACTTTCCTTCTTTAGGCCGTGGAAGTGGCATAATGAATGATTTCCCCATGAAGAGAAATAACACCCATAAAGAAAATGGAGTTGATGGCATTGTTGCATAAATCTAATTTTTCTTAAAACTCTAGCAGCAATTTTGAAAACTGTAGAGAAAATGAGGATAGTTTATAGACAATGGATTTTGCTGGTGTTATCCTGATGAACTGGTCTCAGAATGTGATACTTGTGTGGTGCTTATGGTTGAATAATGTACAGTTCTGTCAACTGTGATTTCTGACTCTGCCTAAATGCTAATTAATAAACACTTAGAAAATCACTTACTAAAGATTACAAAAAAATGTTATTTAGACAAAAATATAATGTTTATTAAAATATACTTAGGACCACAAGCCAGTATCCTAAAAAATATTTGGCTCTAGTTAGCACTTGGTAGTTTTTCAAAACTCTTAGGGTGTACTTACATGGGCATTTGGTTGAAATTTTAATAAAGACAATTTATTAATCCATTCTCATTCTTGCTTATAGTTTTTAATTGCTGCCGTTCTTGTTTTAAATTCAGACATTATGCATGCTTAATTTCATTTTAAATTTATTTTGTTTTGCACTTTTTGTTCAAACAGCTTTGAGTAAAATAACTTTATCAATATTTTTTTATAATTAATCAGTATTTTTTATTATGGTTTTGTGGGGTACAGTTAAGGGTTAGGTGTACAATTACATTTCATTCAGGCACCCTGTTGATAAGAGGTGTTTTCCCAGCCCCAGATAGATATTTGCTACTGTTAATCCCATCCCCCTACCCCCCCATAGTTTCCCAGTACCGTCATCAATATAATTTTGATCTAGGATTTGGTAACATTTACTTTAACTAGTTTACTGTGCCTTTTGCACCCAAATCAGCCATATCTTTACTGCTAAGCAGGTAGATGCATGCAAAACTTGAATGTGCACTGTATTATTTATCACTGATTTATTCTTCTTCAGAATTCATGAGACTTAGTAAGATAGTGAACATGAGTTTTTTTGCCTAGGCTCATTGGACACCACTGAAAAGTTTGAGACACTAATAGAAAGTGATTTCAAAGTATGTTATTGATATTGATACAAATCTGATATTGACCCTAAAGTGAAATCTAGATTAGCTAATAGAGAAAAGTGAAATGCATGTAAGACTGGTCTTAAGTAAAATTGTTACCATAGGAAATGTTGGTCTTTTGTCTTGGTCTTCTTCATTTGCCAATTCTCACTCCTGTGCAACCAAGAGACTGTAGTTTGTCCCTTTGGCAGCCACCCGGCTCCCCACTGGTCTTAGAGCTTGTCTTCTCACTCACTATATTCCTCTCCCTTCCCATCACATGCGCACGTGCACACGTATAGACACACACACACACACACACACACACACACACACACCCTAATCCAATGCCAGTATGTGTTAATATATTCCATCAAGCACCTAGTAATGAACTAAGTTATTAAGTCATCTAAGGTTTGTAAGTCTTAGTGCTTTTGTGGAAAATTATAAGATTATTGATATAATTAATATATCAGTTAAACATGAATTTTTTTCTAAAATTAAAGCATTATAAAATAAAAGCATGCAATTTTGCTTCATCCATTGTTGATATATAATACTGATCTTCTTAAAATATACATATTGCACTACTTGAAAGTGGTGGTAATATATGGTTTTCTTCTGACCTATAAAGCAAGAGAGACTGTCAAATGTCCTGAACAGCTGAAAGTTCAAACTGCACAGCACTTTCTTAGTTTTTACTGGCACATATGTTTGTTTTCTCTACTACTTCTGCCATTGTTTTTCATTTATCTTCAACAGTTTTGACCCTAAATGGCTGGAAAAAATGTGTCAAGAAAAGATATATAAAACTACAAGTTTATATAGTGGATATAAAACTACAAGTTTAACAAATACTTAAAAACCTTTCAAGACAGATCACTAGGCATTTGAGGATTAGGAGAAGAATTCTGTCATTACAAAGGGCATGATAAAAATCACTGTGGCCTGACTGACTCAGAATGGTTATGGATGGAACCAGGTGAGTTTACTTGGTTTCAGAGGTTTTGAAACCACAGGAAGAACTTTTGCCATCTTAGCAAGTGAACATAGTTACAAATGGACTCTACTCCCTACATAACCAGTTATGATTCCTGTTTCTAATCATTCCTAGCACTAAATAGAGAATACAATGTACGATAAAATCACATCTTCAAATATTTACTTCAAAAGCAACAATTAATTACTAAGTTGTTGGATTTAGCAAGGTCAACAGATCCTGAGTCTAATATTAATGTGTTTCTGCTGCTAGTTCATAATGTTTTCAACTCATAGCTGGTACCAAATGTTTAAAATTGAGAGTGCTTTTATCCAGTAACCTAGTTATTCCTCTGAATTAGGGGGAAAAAATTAACCATTTGATTTTTTTCAGTAAACATCTTTTGTCCACATTAAGGAAAACCTTAATTCATGGTTTTAACAACATACAACTAATCCAAGGAGCTATAAAGCAGTGAGATAAAAGATCCCACCCAAGTGAGATTTAAATAATATGAAACTACAGCAAAGGAGCCCTATTGGCTTGGTGGTTAAGAAAGTCAACTTCAAGGCTTAGATTCAGAGATATTTGTCTTAAAATCCCAGTTCTACCTATTTATAGGTAATGTGTCTCTGAGGAAACAAATAGTGAGTCTCAGTTTTCCCATGGATACAATTAAAATATAATTAGGGCCTATCATGTTGAGTTATCATGATAATTAAATAAAATAATGCATGTAAAGTTCTTAAGAAAAGTAGACACGCAGGTACTTGGTACCTGGCACATGTGCTAACTGGTGCTTTGGAACACAGTGCAGCAAAAGAGTTCTCTCTTATCAATGAAGCTTTCATGTCTCCCCATGAGGCACTCTCTGGGCTCCCAAAGATTGTACAAGTAGTCATCAACTGGGGGTTTAAAACTGATTATTATTTGTATGTGTGGCTTCTGAAATGAAGAATTGACACTATTTCTAAACAATATTATTATTTAATATTATAGACACTGGATTTGTTCAAGCACTTTTGTTCTCAATTATCTGTAATTAAGGTATTAAATAAATGGCATGGTAAGAAAGGATACAAGATAAAGAATTTATAGTTTCTTCAAACATATTTTAATCAGTCTGCCATTAAAGACCTCCACGTTGTTAGTATTTTCTACTGGATATTTACATGGATGCCTATCTCCAAAATGTTTCATGAAATCTCAGGAAATAATTTAATTGGTACTTTATATAATCTTTTTGTTAATGTCATTATTTTAAGAGGATCTATTATATGAAAGAGAAGAGAAAACAACAATTTAAAGATCATTTTTAGACGGGAAGTTTAAATAGAAAATATAATTAATGCACAGTTTTTGGCCGAGTTAAAATTTAAACTGTAAGGCAAACTGATCAAGAAGTGTGACTGGGCACACACAGGCACAAGGATGGGAGCAAGACACTGGGCATCGCTAAAGAGAAGGGATGGAGAGGGAATGAGGGATGTAAAACCACCCATCAGGTACTATACTCACCATAGGTGGGAGTGTTGGGGGCTCATCAAAAGCCTAAACCTCACTATCACGTAATATACCTATGTGACAAATCTTCACACATGCACTCCCCAATTCTAAAATAAAATAAAAGTAAAACAAGAAGAGTGAAACTAGAGTGATGAAAGCATCCCCCTAAAACTGAGGTTTTTAGCTTGTGTTTTATCCATTCCCTGTACCTAGCAAAATAGGATTTTGTTCTCAATTCTGAAGTCAACATTATTCAGTGCATCAGTTTACAGGCATGCAGAACAAGGAAACAGAGTTATTCATCTGCTTAGGAAAAGATCCATGTATAACCAATTTTCTCACCTCTTTCCATCTGTGTCATCTTCTGCCAGGAAGAATTCACTTTACTGTTTTAGTTACAATAGAGCTGTCTTAGCTTGTCGGTTATCTACAAGCATTTTTACATATATCACCTTAAATTTCCAAATCCATTGAATCACAAACTTCCCATTACAAAGGAGCTTGTTAAGGGAATGAGATGAGTTGGAACTTTACCATATTGAGGAACCAAAAACACACACTTGAGTTTATATGAGTCTGGACACATAGGCAAGCTCTCTGAAATCGAGAGGAGATATAGAAATACCTGCAAGCTTAACAGATTTTGCTTTTCCTCTTGACTAATAAACGAAGAGAAATCCAGACAGTTTTATGTTATTGCTGCGTTTGGAATAACACATTAGACATTTCAGAGTATTCATGGAAATTAACAGTCCTAAGGGTGAAGTTTGTGAGGTTTTCTTTTTCCTCTTTGACTGACTTATCCAAATAACTTTACGTGTTTTTTTCAGTTTGTGCAGTTAAAAGTTGTCTCATTCATGTGTCTTATTAGTGCAAAACTATCAATAAAAATAGCCATCACTTAATGAGCAGCACATACTATATACAAAAAAATTTATACGTTGTCCTTTATATCAATCCTACAGGTAGGTATAATTAGGAAAAACTGAGGCCCATGTTAATACAGGAATTAACTTTCCCAAAGCCTTAGAACTAGTAAACTTTTTAATAATTGTACATGCATAAAGTATCACTCTTTTTGAACTTATAAACCACTAAAAAGCTTTTGTTCAAAATTCTCTATCTTTGATTACAATATGAATTTTAACTTTAAAATGTGTTTAAAAGTTTTTGAACATCTGCTATACACCAGTTATAGTGATTAGAGACAGAAATGTATCATGAAAACAGATACATTACCACCTAAACTTTGCTATTCAGAAGTTTGCAGTCTAGTGAAAGAGATAAGCATTTAAAATAAGACCAAGTAACTGTAAGAAAAAGGAAAGAACACAGTATGTGTTAGCAACAAAATTCTTATACCTTCTGTTTTATACATAAATTATTACATGTTATTTCAAGTTATGCTATTGAAAGATCAGTTTTTTTCTTCATGGTTTTTATTTTGTTCGTTTAACTATTCAAACACTAAAATTCTAACAAACAAAATCATATACAAAATACAATCAATTTTTTATGCAAAAATATGTTTAATAAAATAAAAGACAAACTTTAATTATAAAGATTCTTTGCAAATATAAGACAAAATTTAATTTAAAAATCTACTTTCAAAGAATATTAACTCTCTAAAACTCCTCAGGGCTTTCTGTTGATTTACCTAATTCTGAGCACACACTCTATACAAAGAATTTGTATATTTTTTCACTTACATATGAAGAGTTTGGCCTCATCCTTGACTGTCACTGAGTCACTGCGCAGGAGGAGTATTTAGGAGCTAAATCCTCTAAGCATGTGGCTGACTATAGCAGAAAGCAAGATTATGCCAGACTCCTCCACCCTGTTCTTCACAGATTCTATTTTCTTCAACTTAGTCCTTCCAGGGCCTCTTCTAGAGTATGTTTTTCTAACAGCACCCTTTGGAAATATCAGAGGATACATATTCCTTCCAACTTACGAAAGTCCACCTTGTCATTCCGAGTGTTTTTTTGACATCATTGTCTGAAGTCTTACTCTTAGGTCTTATGCCAGAATCAGGTTGTACTCTTTCACTTTTCTTGATGGGTGGGCTCATGACTACTCAAAATTTCCTGTATTTGCTGACAATACACATTAGTTGTCCAAAGTTTCCTTTATTATCTTGTTGCTGCTTCATTGACCTCTGAGGAGGAATCTCAAATGAACTGACAGTAACTTCTATTTTTACCTTTCTTGAGCAGAGGTAAGAAATTGATGGAAAGAGTTGGGTTCACACTACCACTTCTGGTTGAATACAGTAGTATCTACCCTGTGCAGTGTCTCCAACTTCTTTGTAAAGTAGTCCTTCAAGGCCAAGTGTCATTTGTTTGTTTACTGATTCAACTAGTATTTACTGACCCCTACTATGTGTAGAGGGCACTGTGCTGATTGCTAAAGATAAAATAAGGAATTTGATAGAAAAAATCCTTGCTTTCATGATATATTTTTAACTTTAGTTACCACATTCACATCACTTCAAATAATTTTTAAAGAGTTTCAGCAGAGAGTCCTGCCCAGGCCCTCTCCAGTCAGGAAGTCAGTGTAATATGTGAAAACTCATATTCTTATTTCAATTTTTGTACTTTTTCTCCCTAAACTGATCAGGTGGAGCCAATGCCAGAACCCTCCTCCCAACCCCCTAACTAAATTGATGAAAGTAATCGTTTAGCCCTTCATGAAGATCTGTGCATCTGAAGGTAGTCAGCTGTCCCTTTACTAAGTCTCTTGGAAATTCACTCTTTCCTTTCTTTTTTTATAGCATAATGTGAACATGACCTCTGAGTCATCTGGATACAACTTTGTCAAAATTTTTCTTTCAGAAAACAGCTTCCTTTAAATAAACAACTCTTGTTTTAGGCCATTTAGACTATATAAAAATATTAGAACATACAGATAAACTAATTTCATTATGAATATTATTTTTATTATGTTATTCTCAAATTTATTGTGCTTCAGATTTGCCTAGAAAGCTGAATAAAAATGCAGATCTTCTGACTCCATGCTCAATTATGTATACATAGTAGTTCTTGGGCAGGACCAAGAAATCTATATCTTTATTTTAAAATTTTATATTTTTACTGAAAATAGTCTGTGAATCAACCCTTGAGAATTACTACCTTAAGTAATATATACCTTAATTGTAGCTATAGACTATCTGATAGGATATCAATGCTTGCATCTACTTATTAAAGTATTACATATTTCAAGAATGGATGTGATTCATTTAGAATGGATATATCCATTATGGGGAAATAATATAAGAGAAAGACTAAGGAAAAAATATTATTAAAGTATATTTTAATCATATCTGTTCTTAGAGAAAGTATTTTAGTTTAATATATATTGGGTTATTACTAATTCAAAGACCAGTAATGCCATTTTATTTTCCAGTCGATTAACATGCCAAGTTAATATGATTAGGTAGATTAATATTTATATAAAGATTATGCCTAATGGACTATTTCTGATCTAAAACTATACCCATATACCCATATGCAAAGAAGGTATTAGTAGAATAACTAATTGGATTTTTTCTTTGATATCTTTCAAGAATAAATTAACTTAAAACACAAAAAGAAGGCTTTTTGCTAAGTATGACAGATTGAACGTGCTCATTAACCTTCACATTTTCCCCCAAATTCATTAAGTGTAGATAATTCCAATGGAGGAAAATGGTGGCAGTAATTTTAGGAAAAGAGAATGAGATGGAAAACATGGCAGCGATGACATTAGGAAAGGGGAATAAAAGAGGACTTAACAGCAATAACAGTTTGGAAGACTGAAAAGCAAACAATCAAGTGGTAACTGATTTAGCTACTTCCCAAACTGTAATAAAGAAGAGTTAGAGCCAATGATTCTACCAGTGAACATTCCAAAACTTCAATAGTTGGTAGTATTAGATTTTCCAAAATTGGGATAAATTGGGACTCTACTTAGGAAGATTTACTGAAAGCCTGTTTAAGAAGCAATCAAAATATCAGACTCTCTTTTCCTTGTCTACAAAGAGATGCCTGCTGCTTTCTTATCATCAAAAAAGTTAGATTTAATTACCTGTAGTAGATAAAGAAGCAGTTGATTGCCTGGGGGATACCAGGCACAGATGAGTGGGAGAATAACTCTTCTAAAAATCTGAAGATTAAAGGAAATTTTACTATAGCATGTTGAAATTCCAGCTTTTTTCCTTCTGAGCTCCCAGAGCCTGGCACTAGACTTTATCTAACAAAAAAGATTAAATGTATCATTTGTGATGAATGGGATAAAATCCTACTCATCCTTAGAAAGTTTTCAACAAACCATTCTATGGGCCTATAGTTGAAAAGTCCCACCAACCCACTTGGAGCTTGCAATCAACTTTCTAGTGTCCCAGTCTTATGTATGAGCAGACAGCCATGAGTCTCACCAGGTATTTGAGGAAAGACTTAAAGTCATGGATCCAGAAAATGAAGTTTCCAAGATAAGAGGGAGGTGAGGAAATCCCTAGATGACTGTGAAGAAATATCTCCAAATAATGTCATGTAGCTGACCTAGAGTGGGTTAGATGGCTCCAGGAGAGAGATATTCAAGAAGGTGATTTTTTTTTTAATGTTTTGAGAAGAGATTGATACAACCGAGGAAGAGTTATGGGATATGGTATTGAGAAGTATATGGAAAACCAAACATGACAACAATAAGGTAATTATTCCAGAGGGAAAAAGTTATGAAATCATAATATAATATGTGGTTCAGCTGCCAAAAGTACATTTACTTATGTAATAGTGCAAAAGCTAAATATTGATTTAACAATTTCATTATGTTGGGAGAAGGGGATGTGTGCATGTGCACTGAGGGGTTGGTGGCATAGGATGAGACAGATGGAAATCAGTAAACCATGTAAAAAGATGCTCAACATCATTAGTCATCATAAAAATGCAGATCAAAACTACAATGAGATACCTCTTCATACCTACTATGATGACTGGAATAAAAAGGCTTATAAAAAGTGTGGGGAAGTCAGAACTCTTATACACTCCTGGTATGAATGTAAGATGGTTCAGATGCTTTTGAAAAACAGTCTTATACTTCCTCAAATGGTTCAATATAGAGTTACTGTTACTGTAAGATCCAAAAATTTCCCTAGGTACATACCCAACAGAAACGAAAGCACGTTCATTCGGAAACGTGTATACAAATGTTTATGGAAGCATTATTCATAATAGCCAAAAGGTGGAACCGTTCCACGTATATACCAACAGATGAATGTATAAACAAAATGTAGTATATCCATACAATGAAACTAGTACTGATACATGTAACTATTTGGGTGAACTTCAAAAACACGGTAAGTAAAAAAAGCCAGTTTCAAAAGTGCACATACTATATGATTCCATTCATAAGATATTCCAGAATAGGGGAACTGATAGAAATTAGTGACAAAAGTAGAAAGCAGATTATGGTAGATTATTGGTTGCTTAGAGCTGAAAGGCGGTGTTGGTGGAAGAGGGACCCCACCTTCTTATAAAGTGATTATTTTAATTATTTGCATAATAATGTAAAAACTAAATATTGATTGAACAATTTCAGTATATTGACATAAGAGGATATGTGTATCGGGGCTGGTGGATAGGATGAAACAGCTAGAAATCTGCATAGACATGTCTCCAAGGAAGATATACAAATGACCAATGAGCACATAAAAAGGATACATGGCTTCTTTTAGAGATGATGGTTATGATCTAAAATTGACTGTGGTGATGGTTGCATATATCTGTAACTATACTGAATTCTATTTAATTGTGTACTTAAAATGGGTGAATTGATGCTGTGTAAATTATAAAGCTGTTGAAACAGAATAAAAATTGAGAAACAGATAAGCAACTATTTTGTTTAGATATTAGAAGGCAGACACTAAAAAGTTACCGCATTAAAAAATTCGTTGCCTCTAAGGACAGAGTTCCTCAACATATTGACATTTGGGGCCAGATCATTTTATGTTGTGCAGAGCTGCACAGTGCATTGTGGGATGTATAAAGGCATCCCTGACCTTCATCCACCAGATGCCAGTAGCAGTTCTCCCTTCTCTCATAATTTGTGGCAACTAGAAAGTTTCTAGACATTGATAAAGGTTCCCTGAGGGAGGGGGTAATTTCTCCAGTTAAGACCCACTGCTCTAGGGACTAGGAATGGAGTGGAAGAGAACTGTGATGTGGGGGCATGGGTATTTTTTATAAGTATTGAAGAATTTGTGTAAATATTTGACTATTTAAACTGTGAACATGTATATCTTAGCTTAAGTTATTATAACAAGGTACCACGGAATGGGTGCTTTAAACAACAGAAATTTACTTCTCATAGCTCTGGAGACTAAATTCAATGTTAAAGTGCTGGGTGATTCCATTTCTGTTAAGAGCACTCTTCCTATTTATAGATAGCTGCCCTCTAGCAACGTCTTCACATGGCAGAAAGGAAGATGATAATGATAGAGATAGATTAGATAGATAGATAGATAGATAGATAGATAGATAGATAGATAGATAGATAGACAGATAATCTTCCTCTTCCTACAAAGCTATCAGTCTTATTGGATTAGGACCCCACCCCAGTAACTTTAATTACTTTCTAAAAGCCTTGTTTCCAAATATAGTCACATTGGGGGTTAGGTTAACAACAGATGAATTTTGAGAGGGCATGACTTAGTTCATAGCAATGTATCACTTTGAATAAAATAGGAACTAAATACTGAATCTTTATATTAAAAATCTATGATGAAATTAGTCAAAAAAGTAACCTCATTGCATTCATCAGGATGCAATGAGGTTACTGTCACTGAGTACATTGTTAATCATATTAAGAATACTCTTTTTTGTAGTTGTCTAGTTTTTTTGTTTTATTTTTAATATTTATATTCATTTGGCTAATCATTCTGAAATTTCACTGTAAATTTTGTGATTAAAAAAATAACTATCTCAATGCATCTGGTTTTTTTTAAAAAAAATCTTACTGGGCTGTTTATAAGCATGACTTTTTTATTGCTTTACTTGTTTTGGTTTAGGTAGACTTGGACACAAATCTTTAGCATTATCTTCAAGAGGTTCGTGAGAAAATGTATTATTTAAGTGAACATTAACCAAATCATTCCTCAGGCACTTTCGTAGTAGACCTGGAATGTATAGGTAATTGTACTGTTTTTAAAAATTGTTATCTATTATTCAAAGCCTTGGCACGTGATGTTAGTAACAGGTATTAGTTATAGTTGGTCTAAATCATTTTCCTAGCAAACTAAAATTATTCCACGTAGTGGTATTTCTACGTGTTCAATGCTTTAAACAGAAGTTCAGTTTTAAAATGTTATTTGGTCAAGTCATTAAAAAAATCAAACTTTCTTGGTCAAAGTGATCAAATCTTGATTTATATTTTTAGCAAATAATTAATCTTAGTTTTACTATGTACATTCATCAACCTGTAAAAGAAACAACAAAGTAGGTACTTTTGAAAGAATTACCTCATTTATCAAGTTGACATTTTGGCTGCTTCACAGAAAAAGCAGATTCCATCATTGGTGTATATAGAGGTAAATTCAAATAAAATCATTTGTGTCGCTTGGGGATGTTTGATTAATGAGATCTTGCCTGGTTTTATTAATCTTTCCACATTCTTCACATCTCATTCTTGACACTTAACCATTCTCTTTAGAAATTATCTTTATTTTCTTCATATTTAATGCAGATTTAAGCATGTTAGGTTTGGAATTTTTTCTATTGGAAAAAAATGTTAACAGTTGTTTACAGGACGTTTATGTCTAAGCATGCTGTGAAACTCCATTTAATTTTCTAATGTCTTATTAATAAAACCCATCTAAAAAGCAAAATAAAACAATAAAACAATTGAGACCTTTTGTCTCAAGCCTATTTTCCTTTTCACACTCTTTGGAATATGAAAAGATCTAAAAATACAGCTTTACATTGTAACAGAATTATAATGACTTTAACATTCATTTTCAAGGTCAGTGACAGGTTCTTTAATGTTGTCTTTGAAGTATGTATGAATAGAATCTCAATTTTCATTAAAAATTCTGTGACTATCTATTTAGTGATTATCTAAAGCAAAACATATTTGACAGATAGATGAACAGTATAAATATTTACTATGTCTGCTTAGTGAATTAACTAAACATTACCTGCTTGAAAAAAAAGTAGCTTTTTAAAACTGGTCTGTTGACCACCTTTAAATTAATGGGTTTGTTCCTTAGTATATGTACTGTCAAAACCACAGCATGTAGTTCAGGCACAAAGTATAGTTGATCTTCAATAACATTTCTCCTTAGAAGAGTAGAAAAAAGCCAACTTTAGGTGGAGCCAAAATATCCATTAAACATAGTCCCACGTTATGAAACCCTTTGATGAGACTCAGGTAGGAATCTTTATTTTAAAACAGAAAGGAAGTTACACATTCCAGGAGATTCATACTCAAAATTAAGAAAGGGCCAACTAGCCGGGCTCGGTGGCTCAGCCTGTAATCCCGCGCCTTTGGGAGGCTGAGGTGAGTGGATTGCCTGAGCCCGCGGGTTCGAGACCCGCCTGGGCAGCGAGACCTCATCTCTACAATAAATCAAAAAATCAGCCGGGCGTGGTAGCGCGTGCCTGGAATTCCGGCTACTCGGAAGGCTGAGGCGGAAGGATCGCTGGAGCCCAGCAGGTCGAGGCTGCGGTGGCCGGGAGCGGCCACTGCACTCCAGTCTGGGTGACAGAGTGAGACTCCAACTGAAAAAAAAAAAAAGGGCCAGTTTACATTTAGTGTATTCATAGTGAACATCAACCACTGGAGCCTAGAAATATACAAGACATAAGATAATTTTATCCCTGTCTAATGATTTCCATTTTCAGGGTTTTGGTCGCCCAGTGGGAGACGATCAGAATGGAGTTTTACTCCTACTCTGAAATGGTTCACGGTTGTTCCCAAGATAACATTCAATCCCTAAGTTTGGAATACCATTCAAGATTTGGATTTTGGTTCCTTTTCCAACCTCATTTCTTCTTACCCCAATACTTCCCCTCCAAGACTAAATACTTAGTCTAAACAAAGGGTAGGCACTTTTTGTAAGCCCAGATAATAAATAGCTTAGGCTTGTCAGACATACAGTCTCTGTCACAACTACTGAACTCTGCCATTGTTACAGGAAAGTGGTCATAGATAGTACATTAGTGAATGGGTGTGGTTGTGAGCAACACAACTTTCTTTACAGAATTAGGTGGCGCACCTGCTTTGGTCCATAAACATGTACTATACCAGTTGATTTACAAACTGTGAGTCGCGGCTATTTAATAGAATGTTAAATCAATAGATCACAGTCAGTTTTTAAAAATAGATTCTTGCTTTTATTGCTATTTAGCATCATTTAAAAAAACCCCAGGTAATATACTAAGAGACATAAAATGCATAGTTTCTGTAAATAAAAAGATAAAACTACCGTTAATTATAGATGGCAAAACCACACTCCTAAAAAACCCAAGAGAATAATCTGAAAACTCTCTAGGATAGTGCTTCCCAAAGTTATCTACACATGGAAATCACCTGGTGAAACTTCAAAACTTCTGACACCTGAGTTTTGCTCCTGAAAGTCTTGATTTAATTCATACAACCAGTTTTTTTTTTTAATATGAGATTGAATACATCACAAAATATCAGTGAATATTGTCAGTAGTAAAAATTGTTTTGTGAAATCTTGTTTTCAGATTTATAGTATACATGTCTGTGGGTACTGGTTTCTAAATGAAATCTATTTGTTGCCTGTGGGCATGGTCCAAAAAGTTTGAAAGCTGTCCTAAATTAAATTGAATTGGCAGAAACTTATAAATAGAAACTACATTGCCTTCCCACATAATATGTTACATAGAACAATACTTGAATTGTTAATAGAACTTGGGATAAAGAGGAGAAACCCAGAGGCAACAAGCCCTTCCCAAAATGCAATCATGGACTTCAGCAGGAGTGTGAACTCCTCTTAAGACAATAGCCTAAAGAATAGCTAAGACAGGAAGGGACCTGCCCCGTCACAGTACCTGGGCCACCCAACCAGCAAAAATTCCAATATCTTTCTACTTTTCCTCTTCCTCCTTCTTTATAATTACTCAAGTCTCAATTAAGCAGAGTAATAAAACATAAGGAAGTTTCAGTGAAGGCAATCCCCCCTATTTATAGGGTGAAATAATCCTGGCTGAGACACAGAGATGACTTGAAACCTCTCATCGCCCTGTCTTGTCTCAGGTGAAGGACCTTTGTGACATTTAATTCTGATTTTGTCTCGTTTCCTATCTCATAATTTTGCTTGCTTTCTTTCCAAGCGTGACTCAAACATAAACTTAGATGAGAAACAGGAACTTCCCTTTTAGGTTGTAAATCCCGAGACTACACGTGATGCCCTAAGGAAATTTACATATGTCAGTTGAACAGGTGAGGGAGAACAGGGGGAGAGAGAAATATAGAAGTGGTTATAGAGTGGCTTGTGATGAGATAGTACTTCTGTTTTGGAGACAAAGGAATGTTAGAGATTTGTGGGTGGGAACTGGGGGATGAATGAGGAAACCATGTAAAAATTAATCAGTTTATCTTCAGGATGGAGTGTTGTTCATCTTCAGTAAAGATATAGAAAGATGAGAATTCCTCTGGTGAGAACTTCTTACATCACAGAGCTCATGTTATGTAATTAACAAACAACCAAATGCAAATGGACAAAGCAAGACAAATCCTTATGTTTGTTTTTTGCTGCTGTTTTGTTCTTTTTTTCTAAACAGGAAATAATTTCAAGTAGCTTATATTTTGAAACTGGAAAAGACTTTAAGATCCTATGAAACCATCTGTCTCTAGTTTATTTGTTTTATTTGTTTATTTGTTTATTGTTTTATTTGTTGCTTATTAAATTGACGTCTTGTGAGAGTAAGTCAGAAATAGTAGGCATAGAGAAGAAACTAGATCCCAGTTTTCAAGATTCCTGGTTAGAACTCTTCAGCCAAGGTAATACATTTGTCTTTTTTTCTTCGTAAAGAAAGGTCACATCTTCCTATACTGTATATTGCAGTGGAGTCTATTCATACATTTATTTGTTAATCCTTTCAGAGACGATTGATTTTAATTCTTATTATGTACCACTCTACTAAATGCTTCCCTTTAAAAGTAGAATGTCAAGACATCATAGTGGCTGCCCTCCTAAGTATATACTCTAGAATTATTAAGTCATTTTGAAAATATTCAGTTCTGGAGAGGAAAGACAGTTGATTATGAGTTTCCTAAAGTCTTATGTCTGCTGATGTTCAGTAAATCCTGTTTTCCAGAATGTGAGAACAGCTTTCTAACTCCATCTTCCATCTCCAAATTCCAGGAAAATAATAACCAAAGATATAGCAAGATAACGATGTGATGAAATGAAGAAACTCTGAATTCCAAAGATATTTCTGATTTGTGTTTTTTAATGTTGTCTTAAGTTTTTGCATTAAAATATCTCTTTCAGGTTTCCTTAGTTTGTGCATGCTTTTAAACAGAAGAAATAACAGTCAGTAATTCACACTAACTTTAAAAAGTCACGTTTATCACATGTTAGCTTGAGAGCCAAAAGCCAAATGCCCCACCTCCTGAGGATCCCCATATGGAACAGTTGAATGCAAATATTTACTTTAAAACTATTTTCAAAGGTGCCAATCTTATGTCTAAAGGTGGTTCAAATTAATCAAAGAGAAAATATACCAATCTTTTCCTCATAATTTTTACAATTAGAAAAAGGAGTGAAATGTTTGTTCAGTGAGATATTTTGGTATCTTAAAATATATGAACTTTCATACTTGGTATCTGCTATAAATTGAAAAATACATTTTAGGTAATTTAATAAATGCCATGCAAACATGAAAGAAAAATATACATATGTAAGATGACTATATTAAGAATATTTCAATCAAGAAGCATACACTTAAAAAATCACTGTTTAAAAAAAACTCAAGGCTTATTAATTTTCCCAAGTAGTTTGTTCCTTACTCGATCTGCTTACAAAGTAGAAATAAATATTTCTACTAGAAAAAATGAAATATAAACATTAAGTGTTTAATTATTTGAGGCATCATAATTTTAAGCAGATTTTATATAATAAGCTTATTTTATTTTTATTTCTTTGAGTTGGGGAATCTCACTTTATTTTTTTAACTTTTAATTTTTTTATTTTAAAGATGTAGGATACAATTCAGGGTTAAGTATACAAATGTCATCATACAGGTACCCTTGTTGATGAGGTGTGCCTCTCTTTCCCCAGCCAGACTCCCACTACTGCCTATCCTGCTTCCCCAACCCCTCCCAGCAGTTTCCCATTACTACCAATCCTTTTCTTGTGGTATTAGGATAATTGTTCAAGGTCCACTTTGTTAACCAAGCTGGAGTGCAGTGGCATGATCACAGCTCACCACAAGCCTCTGTTTCCTGGGCTTAGAAAATCCTTCTGCCTCAGCCTCCCAAGTAGCTGAGTACAGGTGTGCATTACCATGCAGGGTTAATATTTTCAGTTTTTGTAGAGATGCCATCCCCCTATGTTGCCCAGGCTGGTCTCAAACTCCTGGGCACAAGCCTCCCCAAGTGTTGGGATAACAGATGTGAGCCGCTGTACCTGTCCTGATTTTATAAATATATTTTATTGACTAGTATACACTAAGATAAAACTTTTCATGCAACTGCAAATACTACATTCTCTTTCTTTAAAAAAAATCCTTTATAATTTCAGGGGGAAATGTCTATGTATATGTGTAGAAGTATGTATGTATTTTGGTGTAATACATATAATGTATAATCATATATATATTCCATTGTAAGATTCCTCCATGATTTGTTTAATCAGTACCTATTATATGTAGTAACAACTTTAGTGTTTAGTACTTTTTTTTTAAATTGGAGTCTCACTCTCTCGCCCATGCTGGAGTATAGCCGCATGCTCACAGCCACTGCAGCCTTGACCTGCTGGGCTTTGGTGATCCTTCCGCCTCAGCCTTTCAAGTAGCTGGAACTACAGATGCACGCCACCATGTCTGGCTAACTTTTGTGATTTATTGTAGAGATAAGTTCTCACCAGTTTACTCAGGCTGGTCTACAACCCGTGGGCTCGGGCAATCCTCTCACCTCAGCCTCCCAAAGTGCTGGGATTACAGGCTGAGCCACTGTGCCCAGCCAGTGTTTAGGACATTTTATGATCAAGAGGTGAAATACTTATTCTTTAAGTCAGTAAAGATAACAAGAAAAATTATTTCAGATGCTATTTGCAATATCTATCTGTATAATGCTTTTCACTATTTTGATTTCCACTGTGCTATTATAACCATTATAATTTAGTGCTTTTTTCGAAAATTTAGAAAATATTTTGATTGTTTTCTTTGGAAGATTGAGAAATATCCTTTGAATAATGTCTATTTATTTTCACATTAAAGTAATACTATTTTTGGTTTTCATTCATTTTTAAGACATTTAACTGAAAACTCATTTAAAATGATCTGTTTTCTACAACCTCATGGAAACCTCTACCTACAATAAACACCTGATTTTTTTCTTTCGTTTTTTTTTTTTTTTTTTGGCAGAGAGCGAATGGGCATTCAACTCTCCTCCTAATGACCAGTGAAAATCACTGTGGGAATACAAATGTGAATGAAAGTTCTAGCTATTTAAGAAACTCACAATTTAGGAGGTGACAGACATGTATGCAGGCCAATTAATAAAGAATCTAGGACTGAGATTTGGTAAACGAGAACTACTGAGTGTGGGCTAGTCATGAAATGGCACAGTGGAACTAAGGTGTGGGCACCCTTGAAAGTTGTATCACAAGAGCAGCACATCCTATAGTAAAAGTTTCTGCTCCTGTCTTCAGTGTAGAAAAGAAACCTGGATATAAAACTATATCCTGTTGTCTCCAAAGCCACCTTTCTGAAGAATTTCCAAGCAGGATTACTTTTATCCAGCCCTGGTCCATTCCTTTCTTGAGTGGAGATTGTAGCAGCACCTTTAAATCACCAACTAGCAAGTGTGAAATTTATCTTTCTTATCATAGTGCCAATTCCTATTTGTCCAAAAAAAAAGGTGGGGGGGGCTCAGACATCTAAGTAATTTCAAATTAGCCATTTTTAAATTTTTGCTTAGCCTGTTTACTTAGTTTTATATTCTGGAAATACTGGAATGTAGTAGTTATTTCCCCATTTTTCTTTTCAGCCAAGGGCATCTCATTTTCTTTAGGGAGCTAAAGCCCAAATTAATGTCATTTCACTGAGGTTGACAATCAGAATATCCTAAAATTATTCCACTGTTCTTGACATTATGGCCAATCACTCAAATTTATACCCCTGAATATAAAATTAGATTTTAAAAAATGTACATAAAACTCACATCAGGATAATCAGAATTATAACCCTTAATTTTCTTCTTCTTTTTCTTTTTTTTTTTTTTTTTTTGAGTTGGAGTATCACTCTGTCACTAGGCAGGGGCACTGATTATAGGTATTGATTGTCGACCTGCTGGGCTCAGGCAATCATTCTCCTTCAGCCTTCCAAGTAGCTGGAACTACAGACGTGTACAGCAATACCCAGCTAAATTTTTTTTGTATTTTTCCTTTTAAATTTTTTTTTTAATTTTAAAGATGTGGGGTACAATTTAGGGTTTGGTATACAAATGTTCATTATGCAGGTATTTAATTTATTGTAGAGATGATGTCTTGCCATGTTGCCCAGGCTGGTCTCGAACCTGTGGACTGAGCCTATCCTCTCGCCTTAGCCTCCCAAAGTGCTGGGATTACATGTGTGAGCCACCGTGCCTGGCTTATAACCCTTAATTTTCTGAAATGGAGGTGGAGGGGCAGCTTGTCCTGGCCTTGAGGTTACAAGGAGTCTAATTCAGATGCAGTCTTGGGTCTACCGATTGCTGTTTTTCTCCATCATATTGAGTGGGCCTTAACTACAAATGGGGGAAGGACATATAATGAAATATAAGACTGGCTTAAAAAAAAAAAAGGAAGAGTTAAATAGAATGCATACAAAGACTCCTATTTTTCTTTTCTAAATGCTTGATGCAATTGAGGTGAATTTACATTAATGAGAGAGTACTAATTCTTGATTTTTCCTTTAGTATCACTGCCTAGCATTTAAGTCTCATGGATTTCTGCCACTTTGGTGTGTTCTCCCTCACTCTGCTTAACTTTTTACTGACCTCTTTCCAGGTAACAGTAGATTCTTGTATCCTAGTTAAAGTCTAATAGTGAACCGTCTGATCACCGGGAGCTACTTCAGCATAGAAATCTATTTAGCCCCAGCCTATTTTAAGATTAAAAACTCTTTGTAGCATAGATTATCCAAATATTTGTGAATTATTTTGATGGCAGCCTCTAATCTTTATAAGAAATGGAATCTCCTTACCATATGCTCTTTTATGGTAAATATATTTTTTCTAAAATATATTTGCTACTTTTTGATATTCAGCTCAAATTTCCATGAATTGACAAGAACACACAAAAACAGCTATTAACTATTCTATGCCTTGGTTAATGTCTTCCTAAATCACTCACTCTTAGCAAGAATGCAAGGTCATGGACAAATTTAAACAAATATATTGACACAATCACTGAAGTACAATTTTAGGCCATGATGTTTTTCATAAAGGGCCTGTCAAGTTACAGGGCTCTGTGGTAGAAAAGAAATGACTTTCCATCTCTTTTATCAAGCATGCAATTTTCTAGTCACCTGAAGAGCTGCTTCTCCTGGTAGTTAGAAAATTCTTCAGTTGCTATTTAAAATACTTATGTTACATTCCAATGATCACTATGTGAATGGGTTCACATACTCTACCAGAATGATAACCCTTAATGAAGGCAAATAGGCAACTTGAATGCTCTTTTAATCTCAGACCTTGTCTGGAAGATTTTTTCGTAAAGATTTAACAGTTTCATTATTTAAAATGTATTTACCTCTCCTCTTGAGCATATTTTTCACATATTTAAACCCTTTATATTGTAGTTCATAAAAGTATCTAAGCGGCTATCTAAAGATAGATAAAAACTAATAATCATTTTATTTTCATTTACATTTTATGATATCCTTTTTGTTCTTATAACAGTCTCTTTTTGAAAATGTATTTGTTTTTAAAGTTTATTAAAAATTTGAGAACCTAATCATGTTAAATAGATTATATCATATTTTATAGGTCATACTTTGCATTCTTGGTTTTAATAACCACTCACATTTTTAAATACTCAATTTCTTTAGGCAAAAAAAAAAAAGCAGATTTTAGTTATAATCACTGTGAAAGTGTTTTTATATTAGTCACCACAATTGATATAATTTTGTCTCCCCAAATCTCACTAATGACTAAAAGCAAAAAATAAATTTAAAAATTCATTAAAGGTCCCCCAACTAAGAAAAAAATGTATACTGTCAGGTTATCTTAGCTCAAGAAATCTCTGAAATTATTGATTGCTGCTGTCAACTGTGATTGAACTTTCTCAATTTCAAGGATTAAATATTTAAACCCAAAAACTGATGTTATGTGCCACTTACAACTTCCAGTGTTTAAGTATAAATATATCTGAACATATATATCTGAGGTCTTTGCACTAGAATGTAGTTATAACATAAACTCTTGAATAGCTAAGATAGTTGGCAGACGTAGGCAGAAGCAGAGACCTAACATCATACCACCTTTAGGGGCAGCACTTAAGGATAGAAGGGTTGCAGTAGTATGGTTGACTCATCTTCGTTTCTCCCTCTCTACCCACCCACTCCAAGGAAAGAGCAAAGTCCTGGAAATAGGTCACTGCTGGTTGTCTTCATTTCCTAGGGCTGCCTTAACAATGCACCACAAATATCGTAGCTATAAACAAGATGAACGTAGCATCTCACAATTCTTGATGCTGGAAGTTCCAAACTAAGGTATTCATGGAGCATGCTCCTTCTAAAGGATCTCAGAAAAAAGCACTTTTTGCCACTTTCTAGCTTATGGCGTTTTCTGGCCATTCTTTGCTTTGTGTAGTATGTAGCTGCATGGCTCCATTCTTTGCCACCACTGTCACATGATCTTCTCTATGTCTCTGTGTCTAAATTTCCCTTCCCTTAAAGAACACTAGTGGTTAAGAAGTCATCCTAAACCATTATAACCTCCTCTTACCTTGATTCCATCTTCATAGATTCTATTTCCAAAGAAGATCACAGTAATAATGCTGGAGATTAGGACTTGAGCACATCTTTGGGGGGAGGACTCACAATTAACCCCCAACAGAGGCATGGAGATGGCCAGAGCTGATCCACTGGCAGCCATGATAAGAGCCTACATAGGGCTCTGCCATATTTTAACTCTGACTAATGAATTCCAAATCCAGCTGAATAATGATAGATGACAAGCACGTGCATTTCTTTTCATAGTCTCCCATTACTCCTAGAAAAATTTCTAAAAGCACAAACCACTAGACTAAAAGAAGAAGACAGAAAACAATAACAACTAAATTGTGGAAGGTGGATAGCATATGGATGAGTGTAATTGACTTGTCAGAACCAAGTGGACCACATTTTAAACCCACAGAGACCCAAATCTAGAAATGACCTGATTTATTCCACAGAATCCACTCCAAAGCTTCAGGAATCAGAAGTATCAAGCACCTATGTCAGTGGGTGAAAATGTGGGATTCAGAACTTTGCCTAGAAGTCTATTTAATAAGCAGATAGGTTTTCAGATCTTCTACCTTGTTCAGTATGACTCCGCTATTTTCTTTCCACTGTTCCTGAAAAGAATGAAAGATTTTGTTTTGGAGTCAGAAAACAGCATCATTGCACTGAAGGACTGGACTGAAAGCAGGGAAATCAAGTGAAAATTTAAATATTAAACATCGAGACAATAGTGTGCTGATATATGTTTAATAATTCTCTGGAGAGAAAGGGTCACAAATAGTGGCATTTGCCAACTTCCATGGTGTAAATAGTACCACATACATAATTTCAGGCTATCAACATGATGTCCCTGAATGTAAAGCTAGGAAGAAATGTATACAATCTTTCTGACTGAATGAATTGAATCCTTCTAAATGAATAAAAGATTGAATTCAGTCTTCCAACTGAATTCATGTCGGCTCCACTGATTGAGAGCCACCTAGCCTTCTTTTCCTAAGGCTTTGCAATGCTGGCAGCCCTCCAGTAACATAATTGAAATATCCTTCTCAGAGGAATCTGACTAGTCTAAAGAAATATACTGATGCCGGGCTTCCTCTAAAAAATAACCTACCAGTTCTCTCTATAACAAAGTTCACAGTTGACAAGCCCTACTCATGGGCTTATAGCTTCCATTCTTAAGCCCCCTATTAAAGATAAGCATAACAACTAAAGAACACTGGACAGCTGAGAAAAGCATCACAAATGAAATATAGACCCTCCAAAATAGATAAATAAAGGAAATTGAAGGAAACAAACTATTCTGGGAGAAAGAAAGATCTTCATAATGATTAAAGATAATGCATCTATGAAGCAGGATAAAATTGCTATTTTTTAAAAGTAAAATAAAACAACTACTAGAATTCAAAAATGAGAGGATGAATAAAAATCTCAAAAAAAGTTTTGAAATGAAAGTTGAGGAAATATTCTAGAAATAGATAGAAAAGTTAAAAATTATAAAAACATAAATTTTATAAAAGAAGAAAACTGACTAATACAGAAGTTCAAAAGATTAACCACTGCAGAAAGAGAAAGCAGGGCACATTCAAGAGAAATAATAAAGTCACTGAAGAAAGCTTTTAGTACTTAAAGAAATTTATATTTCCAGATTGAGAGAGCTCTGTACAATGGATGAAAGCAAAGTCATACCAAAGCAGGTCATCATAACATTTTAGGACACTGGAAGAAAATAGAAGATTTATGAGGTTTCAGGAAAAATAAACAGATTACATACTTTTCAGGGATTAGAATTACTTTGTTCTTCATAGCTTCAACCCTAGCATCGAAGAGACAACAGAAAATACCATCTAACTTCAGAAGAAAATTATTTCCAACAGAGAACTCTATATTCAGACAAAATATTAATTAAATTAGAGGATTGAATAAACACATTTCAGACATGCAAGTTCTGCAAGAGTTAACCTTGATGCATCATTTCTTAGAAAATTGTTATATGATGTGCGTCACCAAAACAGGATGGTTAACCAAGAAAGAATTAGATCCAGGAAGAAAGGATTCAGGTCAGGTAGGAGTAAAAGGAATCCACAGATGAAAGTGATGGGAGATCTCAGCATGAGAGCAGCTCCAATAGAAGGTGGCCAGTCCACCCTCCTGCTGGGCAGAGGCTCCAGCAGAGATTTCCTCAAGGCAATGGAGCTGAAGGACTACTGAGGCATCTGAACGTATTGAGAGGGTATTTAGACAACTGGTAGAGAGAGTTGGGGGTGGAATTAAAAATATTAACATGAAAAACTAAGCAGAGAAAACATAAAGGAGCAAGAAAGAGACAATTAAATCTCGGGATTAAAACAATATAGGGAAGAAGAAATATTTATATCATATATAACTTTTCTCAAAGACAAGCTTTTAAAATGTCACAATATTTTAATAGCCTAAGAGCCCACAGTCCTCTCCTATGTGCAGTGACTGATTAAATTCATAAAGCACACCACCTGCTTCTAGGAATGTTGTGTGGTCCCTACACAAATGTGCTCTCTGAATTCCTAGAATTGTTAACTTAGTGAGTAAGGAAACAATTTGTAATTTATTTTTCCTTTGACTAAATACTTAACTAGACATCAGAAAAATTTCAGCATTCAAAATTTTAGGTCCAGGTTTTTTGGAGATAGGTATGAACTTCTAATTTCACTTTTTTGAAAATTACTTTTGTTTCTCTGCTGTAGAAGATTTAAGAGAATTCTTTCCTTTAATGTACCTCGGGTAAACTCACAGAAGATTAGCTCTTCATGGATTGTGTAAACTTCTCTACTGATATGACTTCTTTGTTAAAAGGGAATTATTCTTAAAAGTTTCTATAAGGCAAACTTAGCTAAGTCTAAATAAAAGTGTAATTTTTGCTCAAAGTGTATTCTATTTGTACTAAGACAATTTTATTGGTTTATATATGTGTAAATTATTAGGTAACAATACATAAAATAAATAGTTGATTAAGTAAATATAATGTTTCTCTTTTATGAGATTTTAAAATGTGATTTAAGGCATTTCTCTTTTTTTCCATTTTTGTTTTAGATTAGGAGGTACATATGCATGCTTTTCCATGGACATATTATGTAGTGGTAGAAATTGGGTCTTAGGCGGCCTATTCCCCAATAGTGAACATTGTACCCCACAAGTAATATCTGAACCCTAGCCTGTCTCCCCACGTCCCCTTCTTATTGATGTCCCCCTTGGTTATTACGTCCATCTTTATGGTCATTTAACTCCCACATATGAGTGAGAACATGCAGTGTTTGGTTTTCTGTTTCTGAATCCATTCACTTAGAATGATGATCTCCAGTTCCATCCATGTTGCTGCAAAGGACGTGATTTCATTCTTTTTTATGGCCACATGGTATTCCACGGTGTATATACACCAAATTTTCTTTATCCAGTCAATTGTTGGTGGGCACTTTGGTTGGTTCTGTGATTTTGAAAGAAAAGCATATGAACTATTTTTTAATTATATATGTTATTTATTTATTAAAAAATCAGTTACTGGTTGCTTTCTATGTCTCAGGCAATGGGAATGCCAAGACAAAACATGCACTTGCTCTAAGAATGCAGTATGTAATTGTAAACAGAAAAATACATTAATATTTTTCTTATAATTTTATAAAATGCATTTGAAATCATAAGTGCGATATAGAGACATCAAAGAAAAATACACAGAATGGGAAAGGTCTCTACAGTACCATTGTTTTTGGAAAAATTGAGAAAGAAAAATCTACCAGGGGCCAGGGTGATTGGCCAGAGAAGGAGAAAAACACAGAAGACAATATTGGGAAAGCAATAGTTGACTGAGTTCAAGACGACAGAATGGCTAAAAAAAACTAAAGTCACTGAGAGAGAAAAGAGATGATGACAGGAGGGTTAGACATACATTGACAGGATAGTTTTTTGATTACCTTTCTGAATGTAGCTTCCATGAATTGGTGAGATTGAAAGACAGAATTATCCATTCATAACAGAATTTGTTACATTTTTTTAAAAGCATACCCCTCTGATTCCTCCTAACCTCTTTTCTGAATATATTCTTCCTTCTTCTTCTTGATTTAACTAAAAGCTGGTATTCATTTGAGATTACTTTCTTATCTGTGACAAACATAAGTATTAACTGTTCAATTTCCAACTCAACAAAAGTCAAGATCAGGAAGATAAAAGTCAGACTTCTAATACTACTAATCATAATAAGAAGAGGCAGAGCTACAACTAACTGAGTGCATAGTATGAGCCAGCACTGACAAGGAATCTCTGATGCTCATTTCTGGTATGCTCTTCTGGTATACTTCCTCTGGTTCTTTTGCCACTGTCATCTGCTAACTTCTTATTTCCTTGAATTCACTACCCTGTAAGCTGATGTTGCTGTTAGGTTGTGTTGTTAAAGTCTCTGTAAGTAGTTAAATCCTACAGCTTTATACATCTCCATTTTTCTAACTCTGTTTCCATTAATCCTGAGAACTGTGGTTAATGTTTCATAAGAGCAATAGGACTGTTAAAAAAAAGTGGGTATCTTTTTTTTTGTCAACACAATTCACAATAGCAAAAACATGGAACCAAATGTGCTGCCATTGAAAGTTGACTGGATTTTTTAAAAAGTGATACGTATACATGAAGGAATATTATGCAGCCATAAAGAAAGACAAAACTATGGCCTTCTCAGCAATTTGAATGGATTTAGAGTCTATCATACTCAGTGATCTACTCCTAAGTAGACCCTGAACACCTATCATAATACTAAAATGAAAGGGGTTGGCAGTAGCAGAACACTACTAGGGCAGTATTGGGGGGTACATAACATCAATAAGGGTGCATGATACAATGGGAGGCCCAGACTTCACCTGGACATAGAGCCCTTATATACCCAATCCTGATTTGTACTCCACATCTTAAAAAAAAAAAAAGGGCAAGTCAGGTGAGACTAATACTTTCAGGCAGTCTGAGCAAAGTGTCAGGGCACAAAGTCCTGGATGAAGCAATGGACCAAATAATGAGAAATTAATTATGAATTAATAACAGAAAGACAGCTAGAAGAATATCATACTAAAAGATGATAATATTTAGCATATCCTGTTTTTCTTCATTGTATTTTCTTTGCAATGTCATAGTTATTACCTTACTGTCTGTCTTAGGTTATATTCTCTAGACGTCCCTAAGATGAGTATTGGTATGCAAGTGATTTATTCCAGGAGAGACTAGTAAAGTTGAGGGGATCAGGACTAGGTAAGAGAGTAAATAAAAATAAGGATGTGATCTCAGGCAGAGTCCCATGGTGGGAAGTTTCAGCCTGATCCCTCAGGGAAATTTAGATTGTAAATTAACCTCTAGAGGTACCCAATTGGGCAAGAGACCTGCACTTATATATTTTTCTACCTATCAAATATTGGTCAATGGCTAGCTGAAGAAACAAATTCCAAGGCACTTCTGGTTCTCTGTTTTGTTGGTGAAATATCTTCTAGGGCAATGAACTGGAGACTACCACAAATACAAGATATCAGAATTAAAAGTTCATGAAGTTAGAAAGAAACATATAGAAACAAACAAACACAAAAAGTAAATTGAGAAGTTGTAGGTAGAATATCTTTAGATAAAATTATTGTTAACAGTAGCATTGAAATTTGGGAGAAACTTGATTTATTGTTTCTCATGCTCAACCATGAGACATCTGTATAATACAGCTATATGACACTTCTGAGTAGCATATCTTATTTAATAAACAAAGAAAAATGTCATGATAGATAGAGAATAATCTCTGCAATAGAACACGTGTCAAATTTTTGTCTATGCCCTGAGTGTTCTCATAGCATCCCTACCTTAGATAACATATGGCTTAATTTTTATAAAGGCGTCTGCAATAAACTAAATTATGTCCCTTTAAAATTCATATATAAAAGCCCTAAAATCCCTAATGGGACTATATTTACAGTAAGGATATAATTAAGATTATATATTAGGTCATAAGAGTGGGGCCTGATGGGATTAGTGTCCTTATTGGAAGAGACTGGAGAGAGCTCACTCTCTCCTTATGCCCTGTGAGAATGCAGGCCAGGAAGAGAACCTGCGCTATGAACTAAATTATCTGGCACCTTGATCTTGAACTTCTCAGTCTCCACAACTGTGAGAAATACATTTTTGCTGTTTAAGCCACTCAGTCTATGGTATTTTGTTATAGTAGTCCAAGTAGATTAATGAGCCTATACTCATTTTCAAAAAAAAAATTGTTTTCTTCTAGAAAAAAAATTAAAACAAAATTCAAGAAAGAATGCTTTTCCTTCTAATATCATCTTCTTTTCTAGTATTGAACAATAATGCAATTTCTTAGTCATCTTACCTATAATTTTCTATATTTATGTTTATAAATTCTGCAAAGACTATAATAGAATTGTGCCTTGATTGCATCTCAGATTTTTCCAGATTGAGCCTAAAATGTTCCCTGTTTGTCTTGGGAAAAGTATTCTTCCATGCTTTCTATGTATACTGGCAGAGATTGGTCTCTAAGACACTACAAGAAAGACCACAATTTGAAAAGAAAATGCATATTGACCAGAACTGCTACAGACCTCCCCATGAAACTTCCACTGACATCATGCGCACCTATACAAAGGATCTCAGAACAGGGACCAAAGTATTCATTAACTGCAATGAAAACATTATATTTATAGGCACGCTGAAGAAGAGGGAGTTAGCCATGTGGCTGACATCTCATTCACCTTACAACCTCATGCCCCATGCTTGTGGAACCCAAAACACAGCAAGGCAGATTGCTATTGGGAGCCAGCCAGCAATGCTGGTAATCTTCCAGCTTATTTTCTAGGGCAGGTATCTGTAACTGACTAGCTACTAAGAATTTTAATTTGCCCATTCGCTATGATAAAAAAGCAAGTCCTAGGTTTGGCTTGCAATTGTTTTTGAATGGCTATGTCTTTAATGAACTCAAAATAATTTATATCTTATCTGTCCCTGTAAATCGTTTCTGTATTGGAAAAATGCTAAACTTGAATCTATCTTAAATATAATGTAGATTAGTACTCTAATAATGATGATATAGGTGGGTTTGTTTTTGAAGGAACTTTTGTCCTTCTATTACTACAGATAGTCTTGAGTTTATCATTAATCTTCCCAGACTTACTTAAAAGAAGAATTGTAAATTTATTGAATAATAAGTATTTAAGTGAATATTTTCTGGAGCTTAATGCTTTTGTTTTCTGGAGCAGAATGCTTTTGTTTTCTGCAGAAAACAGAGAGATCAGAAAATTTTCTGAAAGAAGATAACATCCTAGCAATGTGAAAATCAGGGATGAATTTATTATAAGCCTTATTTGTAACTTACACATGTATTCATTGTTCACATATTTACTGAGCACCTACAATGTGACAGGCTTTGGGAATGAGAGTCTAGTGAAGTTGTTAGGATGACTGGACAGTTCAGTAACCTGGTTGTGTCCTAGTTCTACATTTTAAAAATCTGTGACCTTGGGCATGTTACTTAATCTCTCCATGTCATGGTCTCTTATTCTATAAAATGGCAATGATAAGAAGGATACATAGCCCATGAGTTTATTGTACAAGTGAATCATGTCTGGCATGTGATAGTGGGTATTCAGTATAATGGTTGTCATGATTGTTGTTTATGCCAGCGTCTATGCTTACAGAAATAAGAGTAGGCCTCCAAGATTCTTATAGTTTGGACATGCTATAATAGGAGGTACATCCAAGAGCTACAACACTCATCTCAGGGACTACTCAGTGTGAGAAAATGGAAATGGTTTTAGGGTTTGGTATGAGTCTTGAGGATTTTACCAAGGAGACAAAAAGAGGACCAAGATTCCAGAAAACCAAGGCTGTCACATGCATTTGTTCAAATTTCTGTGTGTTCTGTAGAAATCTGTCCCCTTATCACCAATTTCACACTCCACCTGCCACCTCTAGACTCATTTACCTGCCTCTGATGGAAAAAAAAAATAAACTTTGGGATTTCTAGGCCCCTAATGGAATTAACTCTGGTAATTACTTTTCTCACTCAGAATCCTCAAACCGTTCTTTCCCACCATGGTCCTCATTTGCTACTACTGTTGAGACACATTCTTTCCTTTCCTTTGCAAATTACTCTTGCTTAGATCTCAATAGTGGTAAAAAGTCACTATGGAAATCTCCTTTTTTATTGCATAACAGGTATATTGGTACCTGTTAGCCTAAGTTTGATCTATGAAGGTATGTTTGCATAGGCATTGATTCTCTTTTCCTTATCCTCTAATTTTCTTTTTCTTCTTTTCTATTTTTAATAATTTTGCCGTTCTAGGCTTCAGCTATCCCCCTTCCTAATTCCTATGCCAGCCTACATGATAAAGGTAAGGCAATAACTAGGCAAGAAAAATATTCTCTGTCTTCAGAATTGGATGTACTGATAATCATAGTGAGGAAGCTGGTAGCCAGTGCACTGCAAATTCTTTACTTAGTGATTAATCTTTTTCTTTTATCCTGTCACTGGTTGGAGGTTTTCTACACAGGAAGTGTAGAAAAAGCAGCATGTCCTGAAGTATAATTGCAATCAAATTCCAAAATATGAACGCTTTCTCTTTTCTTAAGCTTTTGGATAAATGAATCATTTGAAATTGTCAATTTTAGTACAAAGCTAAGTGATAGTCTTTCATTACTTGTTCTTCCTGTGCTTCCACAAAACCAACTTATTATTTGGAGAATGGAGTGTGTAAAGGCCATAGAGCAAAGTCTTTCATGCTCTGCCTAGCATAAGGCAGCTGCAAAAACACATGATTTGGAGCATCAAGGCTATTGCTGAAGTCTTTCCCGTCAATGCAGATGTTCCATTTAAATGCATGTGCTTGCAGACCCTGAAAGGAGTAAGGTCGATCTGCTATAGAACAGGGAAAATGTGTGGTGTTTTATTCATTTTGGGTAGTCACAAGGGTAAATTGTGTTTCCAGATAGTAACCCGAATGGCAGACCCTGAAGATTTACCATAGTACTATAAGAAAGGGATTGGCAGTAGTGGGACACTGCCAGGGGAGGAAGGGGGGCACGTAACATCAATAAGGGTACCTGATCTCAAATCAGACAAAGTGGGGACCAAAGGGAGGCCTAAACTTTGGCTGTACGATGATCACTTGTATACCTAATCCTGAATTGTATCCCATATCTTTAAAATAAAAACAAAATAAAAAAACATTTTATGGAATGAATGTATTTCTCTGATAGCAACATATTTATGTGTATGACTATATACCATATATTATATACTGTGTGTATTCACAACATGCATGTTTGTGTCTATGGTTGTATATCATTACTTTTTTACTAAAATTTATGACTATAATTTCACTGGAAGATACTGGTAAAAACAGTCTCTCAAACATCTTTGGCTTCTATGATACAGTTTGAAGCATAATGTGGTGAAGAAGAAAATATTAATTTGCCTACTACTGCTTCAACACATTATTTTGTCTCCACTAATATTAACATTATATACTAAAAATATCAGAATACATTGACTTTAATGGTTGTGGTAAATGTATTGTCTGTTCCAAGCATTTAGGTAATTTGTAACTAAGAGTCTATATAATATTGTCTTTTCTTCAGTCACTTAACAAAATATTATTCCACAGCAATGTCAAAATCAAATGATAGAAACTCCTCTTTGCCTTAGGATTTGACAGTATTATTTAAATTCTGAAGCATTTCATATTTGCATTATCTTTATTTGTAATGAAATAATATTTTCCCTAAATAATTTAGCATTATTTTTAAGTAAAATCAGTACGTTGAAAAAGCAGAGCAAAATATTTTTACATTTTTCTTTGTATCTTTGTCAAATGATTATAAACTTATATAATTGTTTAAATGCCTATTTAGAAAGAAATATTTTATCATAAAGGAGAAAATGTTTTGTTTTAAAGGCAAGAAACTCTGTAAATCCAAGGTTCGTGACTATTTTATGTATGTGTGCACCAAAATTAGTCCAATGCATAAAAACATTTATTAAATTAAAAAGTAAAATTAAGTTGAAATAGAAAATAATCAATTATGGTTGTTGTATGACATGTCATATAAAAATGTCAATTTGATGACCTAAGATAATCACTGATAACCTGTTGTTTTATATAAAGACTCATTTTTTGGGGAAAATGTATTAAATCTAATTTTTTAATAGTCTAGGGGCCTTCCCCATTGCTGAGGTGAGCAATCTCTCCTGAAGATCCCTGATAACAATTTCTGCAGTAAACTCTAAAGATTAAGCAAATGAAGTAACACAATCATGTACAGGCAAATTGTGGACTTCTGGAAGTATTTTGTGATGGAAAGATGATACCATAGGGATATCATATACTGTCCATTCCTCCAATCAGTACAGGAAGCTTGAATGAGAAGGCAATGGGTTAAGGAAATCAGTATTATTTTCTGCTAGTTTTCTTGATAATTTGTACTAATATTTTGGATAATCAGTAGAACAAAAGGAGAACAACTCATGCCTAACACCCCAAGTAATCTGTAACAATATGTACTTGGAATCTAGGACATTCCTTCTTTTCATAAGAAAAGTCCTTTATTAAGTTTAGAAGGTGCGAAGTAAAGTAAAACACCTGCAGGGCAGGAGGTTTTGGAGAGTCTTCTGTTCTCTCTGTTCCCCTGCCTGGAGCAAAGAGAAAAGTAGAAGAGGTGGGAAGAAGGGGAGGAAGCTCTGGGTAGGGGTGACCAGTGAGAGCTGAATTTCCTCTCTCCCTTCTCTCACCAAAGCTGTTGCTTACTTTAATTTAATTTCTTATTTGCCCTGGCAAGGACAATGCACATTTCAATGAGTCAAGCTTCTACTGGCAACACTGATTGTTGTTTTAAGGGGGAGAAGAGAATAATATGAGAGGAAAATAGTTTTTTTTCATGTTTTACTTTCTGAGTGTGTGCATGTAGGAAAAAAGTGCATACCTATAGACAGGTAAAAATATGTAAGCAAAGGTGACATCAAATTACTATCCAAAATATGGCTCAAATGTTCATCATTTCTCTTTCTAGTTCTCCTGATTTTTAAAAAACCTTGACAGATGCAGATAAATAGAGAATATTTCTATTTAATTAGGCAATTTGTTATAGCATGTCTAGTTAGTAATGGCCATGTAAATTTAAGTCTACTTCATTAGTCATTTCTTCCCCTTTAGAATAAGAATAGAAATGTTTTTCTCCTGCACTTCGGGTAGTTTTCAGTTAAAGAGGGAACAGAACCTAGAGACTATACATTAACCACCATATTCCATCAGCTCACAAAAATGTATATTTTAAGTAAAGTTTGGTATGCAGTTTCATAAAACAACAAATAATGTTTTTGTTATCTCTCTTCTTTAAAAAAAAACACAAAATCTTTCATAAATTATGGAGCGATTAAAGTTGGTTTAAATGATCATGAATTTGAACCCATGGTGAATTTATATTAAAAGCTTAGAAAAGATTTTGAAAGCTTGATCAAAATAGTATGGCATTTATGTGAAACATGTATAATTGGTTGATGATATTTGAAAATCTAATTTTATGCATTCTAGAAACACAGTGTAATTATTAGTTTTCTAACAGTGCATTCTAAAGTCACCCAGCAAAATCATTTACCTTGTACATGACTGTGTATTTATCTGTATATGTGTTTGTATGTGTTATTTTTTAAGAAGACCCAGTAATAATGTAGTCTTTAATGCTAAAAGATCACCTAAATACAGTCTCACAGACTTTTAATTTTATGTTAAAGTCATCTTCACTTATAAAGGATGTAATTAATGTATAAGATTTTTTAATATGTTTGTGTTATTGACATTGGGCACTAATTGTGTTTGTGAATACTCTGCTTTTAGAAATGTGTCCTTTTTATTTTGCTTCTAACTTAAAACATTTATGGCACCACAGTGCTAATTCCCCTGGGAACTCTGTGCAGAGCATTTGGAAATGTTATGGGAAGGGGTAATTATGCTGTCCAGGGAATTTGTCAAGGAAGAGAGCTGTAGGAGATTAAAGTAGATGTGATGGTTGCAGAGGTCACAGCCTTGATTCTGAGCCAAGACTCACTATCACTTTTTAAATTGAGTCTGAAAACTAAAAAGCTATGATGTGCTAGCAACTTATTACCAGAGAAGACACATCTAACTAATTGGAAATGAGTGGGCATGCTTAACAAGTACAGAAACAAAGAACTGGAAAAAACAAATATAAATGGCAATTCATTAAAACCAATACTGAGATAAATAGAGACTTGCACATTATAATTGATGTGATACCCTCCCTTTTATATTTCAAAAATGTAAATTCCTCACTATCCCTATTCAAAGAATATGCATATCATTAGTTTAGCCTTTAATCTAGCTTTAGTCTTTTTGTAAGAAGTTGAGAAAAATGTTTTTTATTAGCAGTGCAAAAGTTTCAATTCAGAGTATTGTTGTTTTTATATATTAAATAAAATTTAGAATTATTGTGGTAATAATAACACAGTATATTAATTTTATTGTCATATTACACCAACTTAAAAGCCAGGTACAATGTGTGTCACATCATCAAATACAAAATACAGAAATAGCAGTGTTGTGATATTTTAAACATCTTATCTATGTTATTTAGTATGATTGCCTTTGTTATAGGTTCTTTTTCAGCACATTCCCTGTGTATCCAAACCACAGATGACAAATTACTAATTTCGGGTACTATTTGATAAGACTAAGTCTTAAATTTCAAAATAATGTAAGTTGTAAGGAAACATGACACATATTTTAGGCCTTCTTATTAAGCTCAAATTAATGATAAAAAGAACTATCTCTAAAATATAATTATCTGATTTTTTTGTTTCCTTTTCTTTAGCAGTTAGAATATCAGAACAAAATGTAAAGTCTTTTTCAAATGTCATGCCCATCTTTTTGCCTCATTTTATTCAGTGTCTACGTCACGCAATGAGATAATGTGGCTAATCCACAGCCTGTATTTCAAGACTTCTATAGTTTGTGAGTCCCTCTAGGTAGCAAATTAGATAAAAAAATTTTTGCCATAACTAATTTTACAGTGTACATCCAGCTTCTTTGGGGCTGCCAGCCTGAGAGAGCTGCTAATTATATATCCCTCTCCAAAGACTCCTCTTTGTCTAAGAAGTGTGTTTGCTTCCTCCATGCATGCAATTTTAAGGTAGTAGTGTTTTTCAAGGATGAACTGGGAAGGTAAAAGAAACAGCCACCTGGATGTTCATTTCAGAAAAATTAACTCTTTTTTTTTTGACAAATTTATCATTATAGGTTTAAAACCATTCCTGGTATTCATGCAATAATTGTTTTGTTTGGTTTTTTTTTTTTTCATTTCTTTGGGGATAAATCAATAAAATTAGAAAATTGTGACTTGTGGTCTCTTGTACTGAGATAATGCTCACATTGATGCTGTTTTCTCAGAAAATACTTTTCATATATTGCAACTATTGGAACATGTTTTATTTAATGTCTCTTGTTTTATTTAATATTGCTCTTAGAGAATAGAGAGGGACCGTCCTCTTAACCTCAAGTTTAATGTATGAATGGAGATCTGATTGATCCTAACTTATACCTACTTAGAAGCATTCAGCTGCTGGTAGGCAGGGACTAGATCAGCTCAGACCTTTTGAAATTGGTCATCCACTGAGGAGAGGACTGCAATCATTGGGAGTAACCACAGACGCTGTTTAATACTGGTTTCAGTAGGGAATACAGCATTAGAATCTTTTGACAGTTCTCTGAATCTTGGTGTCCCTAAAACTTCTGCTTTATCTCATTGTAAAATAAGCACATTTAAGACTAATTCAAGGAAGAAAGTCATCTCTGAGATTGAGAAGTATTTCATACAATGCCCTGCCTTCTTTTTATAGTTGCATGAGTTAAACATGGCCTGAAGTCTTTTAGATTACCTAGATTTCTTACCTCAAGGCCCTAAAAACCTGACTAGTAGAAACACAAAAAAGTTTACTAAGAAATGTGGAAAGTTAGCAGCAGTTCAAAATCAAACTAGTAGAACTCAACACAGACATTTATTTATGAGTTTATACTCCTTTTGATTTTTATAAATCTGAAGGATGAAACACCATTTTAAAAAATCAACTTTTTGCCAACTGAAATATTCAAGTTTAGCCATTAAAAAATGTGAAATCTTGAATATAACGATTTTCTTAAACATTGTACAGAATAGATTCAATACACGAGAGGTATCTTATGGACCAGATAAGGGACATTTCACTAAGTGTCAACTAAACGCATCATGAGATATGTACATAAATACCTAGGAAAGCCCACATTGACTTTATAACTTCCCGAGCCTAGTTTTCCAAACTAGAAAAGATTTATGATTTTGAAAGAGTGAACTTCTTTCTTTATTTTTGCCAGATAAAAATGCTAATAGTTAATATGGAATAAATCTACCAAAAATCTTTTTCTCTTTAGAAAAGAGAGATACATTCTCTTCTGCTAAAAAAGAAGGTATTGGTAACATCAGAAATCTGAGGCATTTCTTCAAGGTTAAATGTTTAAAGGACAAATTTGGAAGCACACAAGTATACTACATTAATATATGTCTACTGGGATTATGAAATCCATATTATACTGTCTCTTACTCTAAAGATGATGTGTTAAAATCATAGAAATGTGTAAGACCTCTAGAAATATGAGAAACTTATAATGTACAATTAAGTTATAATCTTCTTGTAAAAATAAGATAAATTAGTAGATATTGGATATTCTTTTCAGAATTTAATTTTCCTTGCTGTAAAAATTAAAGAAAAATATCCTATTATCAATAAGATGCATAAGTAATGACCTATGAATATTTTTTAATTTCTCTAAAATACAGTTACTTTCTTAATTAAAAATGGAGTACATTGGACAGGACCAAATCTCATGAAAGATTCATTTGCATTTTTATTAGATGTCTTGATGACTATTCAAAAAACATGATAACTGAGAAATGTGTGTCTTCACATTTTTTTCTTCCATTGTGAATATGTTGATGCAATATTCAAACATAATTTTTCTCACCCCTTCTCGATCTTATCTGTAACATCAAACAGTGATTAATTTTGTTTTTCCTTTATTATTGTCTTGGGATTAGGTAACGACCAGAACATTCTGGCCAGCTTGGTGTCCTGGAGATCTTTGTAAATGATCCACAAACTTGTGAACCCTGTGATTATGTAAATACAGTATTTGTATCTTTTCTAATAACTGGGCTTTAGCAGAGTCATTCTACTGCAGAGGTTCTTGGTCTTTATATCACATTAGAATTACCTGGAGAGATTTTTCCAAATACCAATGACAGATCAAATACACTGCTCTCTTGTCAAGGTTTCCAGGTATCAGCGTGTTTTAGAATTTCAAGGAGATTCCAATGTGCAGCCAAGACAGAGAATCACTGTTCTAGAAGAAACAAAAACAGCATCAAAATTGGCATAGGAAAATCTCCTACACTGAACACTGGATATACCATAATAGTAATATTTTTCTACCAGGTCAAGGAAGCAAAGTAAATTTTTGATCAAATTATTTAGACTTTTGTGACACTGATCAGACATACTCTCATGTATCTCAGCGTGTCTAATTACTTCCAGAAAACTGAGACAGAAGTGAACAATTTAGTAGACTCTGGTCTCCCTGTTTTGGCAACATAGTAAATCTGTGTGCCAGGGCCTAGAAACTTGACCCATCAAGGGAACGCTATGACGGTTATATGTGTGTCAACCTTCATGCTGTCCACTACTGCCAACATATACTCTCCCAGTCTTATATTAGCCTATTTTTTCACCTGAAAAATCATTCCTCTCTAGTTTCATCTAAAGTTGTATTTATGCTAGATCCAGCCCAAGTATTCAGACAAAACCAAGTTATTAGTTAATCAAGGTTTAAGGTATAATCTCTCCTAGGGGTTCCAAAATTTTAATAGGGTCTCTTGAAAATCAGAAATACAAAAGTTGTAAAACTTTAATTACAGGAATAACTGAGAAAGGATTAAGTAATTGGGCTCAAGGGATCCTTTACATTTCTCGCCTTCAAATCATACCAAACATACAGCCCTACTCATTAGATTAAGCTCTCTCGAAAACATTAAGTTTCTGTTCATAATACATTTAGAGAATTTGCTATTATCAGATCAAAGCATTTTTTTTGTCCTTTTGGTTTCATATATGGTGTCACTTTTGTCCTACAATAAGGGTAATCAATTACACTAAAATTTAATTAATTAATATTTTACCCATGGCAATTTGCCACTAATACATTAAAATTAGCTTTATTTACTAAGGGAAATATGTTAATTATATGTCATTCTAAAAGCTTAATATACAGTAGGTAATTTACCATAAAATCCATTTTTAAAATATCATATATACTATGCTGTGTCAGTGAATATTAAAGACACGATTGAGATAAGTACCACAAATATTGTAAATATTATCATTGATTGTGTAGAAGTTACAATTTCTGTTAGTAATCTTGACTTTGCCAAAGAAAATTATTTTATCAATCAATCATTTAGTTAATATTTTTAATGTTCTGGAATGTTCTCGCTGTAAATATTTTAGCAGTTTGAAAGTATTTAATAATTTAGGTATAACAATATTGTCTCAGGTTTTATATGGAAAATTGGGGGTCTTTCTGAGGGCTGGAACTGACAAGTTTCACAAGAGCAGGCTGGAACTTGACAACTTTAAATATACCTCAGATCATTTCTGTTAGTTTATACTATTTTTAGTATATGAACTATAACCAATATACTCATTTCTTGGTATAATTTATATCAGGTTTTTTTTTTTTTTTTTTTTTTTTTTTTTTTCTGACTTGGAGTCTCACTCCGTCGCCCAGACTGGAGTGCAGTGGCCGCTCCGGGCCACCACAGTCTCGACCCGCTGGGCTCTGGCGATCCTTCCGCCTCAGCCTTCCAAGTAGCCGGAATTACAGGCATGCGCTACCACACCCGGCTGATTTTTTAATTTATTGTAGAGATGAAGTCTCGCCTGCCCAGGTGGGTTTCGAACCCACGGGCTCAGGCAATCCACTCACCTCAGCCGCCCAAAGGCGCGGGATTACAGGCTGAGCCACCGAGCCCGGCTATATCAGTTTTAATTGCCATCTTTCTTTTCCTTATTGCAAAGTGAAAGAATAATGGTTGAAGTGATAGTTTTTACACCACTTACTTGTCCTTACTCTAACTCCCTCTGTCTCTCTCTGTCTCACACACACACACACACACACACACACACACACACACACACACACTTCTGTTTTAGGTGATAAATCCTAGCAGTCATTAACTGAAGCATTGTAAAGAATTGTATCATCACTTTACATGGAAGCTGCTAGCCAGGGAGGTTAATGCATTTGCTCTCTTCCAGTGGCAGAGTCTCCCTCTTTGTGGTCATGACTGAAAAAAGAATTGACCTCCTGTTCCCAATTTCATAAGGAATTTTTCTTTCCAGATAGGGGCAATGACCTTGCCAGAAGGACCCAAGTATTTTTAAGATCATATTTGACTTGATGATGGATGGCCAGTTACCTGGGTACAAGCATCTGTTCAGATAAAGTTGGGGGTTGGGGTTAGGGCAGCTACATGCTAATGCATTTTACTCTTGTCTCCAGCTGGCAGGAATGATATTTTCAGAAATTTATCTCAAGGAGGATGATTGGCAGTTTTACCATAAAATACAGAATGTAAAGACATGATTTTAAATTTTATGACATAACTCAAGTTTCATTCTTAAACTTGCTCTAATAAATTGCTGTCTAGAGCTAATTTTATACTTTAAAGTTTATACAGTGAGTTCTACAATAGGCACTTTAATTTATTCTATAAAAATATCTTCTGAGTTTTCCATGTTTTTTCTTATTTGTCATTCATTCTCTTGTTCTTGTGGAAAGGTGCTCACATTTGGCAACTCACTTGTTTCCTGAGTAATAATGTTTTGGCTTAGGAGATGGCATTATAATTCATAGGGGTTTTGCAGATCTTTTAGTTCTTCTAATTTTAGCATGACCTAAATTGCGTTCTCTCATTTTCTTATTAAGTATGTGATACAGGTATTAAATTAGAATATATATGTATTAGATGGTTTGCCCCTTATATTCGAAGCCTATCAAAAATTACAGGAAAACAAATCAATAGAATAAATGTGTTACTTTTTTTGACATACACTTTTTTTTCTAACACCACAAGAGCTCAACAAATATGTAACTGTATCTTTAGCATCAATTCTTATCTTTCCATATCAATAGAATTAGTTCTGCAATTCTTATCATTTGCAAAAATTAAGAAATAAAAAAAATCAGAGAGTATCCTTCCAGCTTGTTTTTTCCCAGCTGTAAATTACATAGTTCATGAAGACAGAGTAACCTCAGTGCTGAGCTCATTCACTCCTGTAATTAATATCTAAAAAAAATAAAAACAGTTCTCCTGTAAGTATGATATATTAAATGATAGTATTGGGAACAAAACAGGTGCCTTGTCTTATTTTTTAAATTAATTTTTATTTTTAAAGTCATTGTCTCTTTTTTATTTGAAGTTAATATATATAGATTTTAAAATTCATTTTATTTAGTTCTGATTTCTGCGTGGTTTGATCTCTATGTCCTTTCCCCTTTATTTGTTTATCTTGATTGGGTTATGCAACATAATCTGTCACAATATACCCTTTAGATGAATGAGGTAAATTATGAGAAAACACTGTAGTACACATTTTGAAAAATGTGTACCTCCAAAGGGTCGATGATTATTAATTAAGGGTAAATTTTATTTGCTGAGTGCATGAAATACAGGAAGCACCTGTAATGTACTCCTAAGACATGTATTTACCTTACTGAAAACCTATGACTAATCTTATCTGACAAATAAAACACTATATAATTTGCACAAACTCTTCTGTTATGATCATCTGAAATGAGCAAAATGATGTATAAGATTCAGAAATATTGATATTCAGATGATACGTGACTGCAGCAAGTTTTCCAGTTTCTCTGTGAATTTCTATTTTCTAATCTGTGAAATGGAAACTATTATGCACCTATTGTTGGAACCATGTGGAAGGGAAGTGAAATTATAAACGTTGGATGTTTCATACAGTACCTAACACACAAGAGCCTTTCTTTTCATGTGAGTTGTTCTCCCTCCATAGTTTCCAGTGAAGACATGGGTGGTCTGCTTAGGTACTGTTTGCCTTGTGACAGGTTATAAACAAGGTCTGCTGGAGAGTGAATCAATACTAATTGAGGATTTCCAGAAAAGGAAAACAGAAGAAGAATTTGTTAGCAGCTTAGTCACTAAGGCAACTTTTTGTGAAAGAAAGTCATCAGTGAATTGTACACATAGCATTGGTTTGTCTTCTCTCTTCATGTTTCTCTTAGTTAGCCACAAATGAAGAGAACCCACCTACCCAGGGGGCCTATTACCTAGTAAGAGGCATCCGGTTCACATGGTAGCAGCTACCATCATTGAAGCATGTAATTTAAGAGCAAATGAGCTATTGGTGGTTGTCTAGCATTTCCAAACCTATCAGGCAATGGTAAATAACCCACCAACCAACAGTATTATTTTCTTTGTCGTTATAATGTGGGTGAGTAGGTTTAATTTCCATTTAATTAACAGGATATAAAAGATTATAAAGCAGCACTTCATTCTGCCCGGATTTGAAATTCAGTTATTATTCATCCATTTTGTAACTAAAAGAAAAAATGTGATATTAATAAAGAAAGTATACACATTATACAATAACTTTTGTTTTATGGAAATGTGTTAGTCTAAAACCTCCAGACTTTAAAAGGTGCAAATATTTGATAAGTCATATTGCCAACTCTTGGTACATCTGGAAGCCATTTTTATTTTTAGAGAGATTTAAATTAGAATTAAATTATATGATTTGAGGGAAGCCTTTGTTTTTTATAAAAATAAGACTGAAGATCTTGGTGAGAGGTCAAGCAGGGAGAATGTAAAGAGTATTTAGCTGTGATGCTACACTATTACTTCAAACCATACACCCGTAAGAAAACTGACAACCCTGTTTCTTATCTTACAAAAGAGCTACCCAACTGAGTATAGTTATGTGCCACAAAACAACATTTGAGCCAACATCTCAAATATATACTAGGTGGTACCATAAGATTATAATACAATATTTTTCCTGTACCCTTTCCATGTTTAGACATGTTCAGATACACAAATACTTATTATTGTGTTGCAGTTGCCTACAGTATTCAGCATAGTGACTCGCTGTACTTGTTTGCAACTGAGGAGCAATTGGTTATACTATGCAGCCTAGGTACGTAGCAATCTACACCATCTAGGTTTGTGTAAGTTCACTCTAGGATGTTCCCACAACAATGAGATTGCCTAATGACACATTTCTCACAATGTATCCCTGTCACTGAACAACAATTGACTGTACTGGAAAACTTATAAATATCTAAAATTTAATAATAAAAAAAATTTGAAGTCTTTTTCTCTGCTATTCTAGTACTTCAAATTTAAATTCCAAGCATAGAGTGGAGATATCTTAGTGTAACTTATTTTAGGTTGAGCTTCTAAATAAATAGATTATAAATAAATGAAGCAGATTTCCTGGGGAAATAAAAACACATTTTCTCTGGCAAACTGAGAATATGGATTAAAGAAGAAATAGAAAACTAAGACATAGAAAATTACCTCAAACTATTGATGGTAGGAAATCGAGGTTTTAGCTTAAAATACACACTAGCTGTTTACTCTGATCATAGTAATCATGCACTTGCTAAACTTCCCATTTCACTTTAAGCCTATGTGATGAGCTCTGAGAACAATTATGTCCGCTTGACCGAATATAATTAAGAAAGTCCATTTCTATCAGGGAAATTTTCATTCACTTCCCTTGAACTGAGTGATAGTTTATCAAGATCAAAAAAAGAGCAACGAACTGATATATATTGACTGCTCATTAGGTACTATGATCTTCTCTTTAACATATCTTTGTCTAGTGCCTACCAAATAAACTAGGCTGGTCTAGGCCCTGGTCATAATGACCAAGATGGAAAAAGTTTATTACTTTTATGGAGCTTGCTTCCTGTCAGAAGAGAGAGAACATATATAAATAAAGAAAAACCAACCAGCCAGCCACATGAACCAAAAAAACTGAAGACAAACAAACAAACAAAAACCTAGTAACATTCATGTAGCATAGGATATGAAAACAGAATGGTGCAACTTAGAATGCCTCGTTGGAACCTTCAGATTTCTTAAGACTGGGAATGCTCTACAGAGGGAAGGTGCAGATGAAAGGAGGAGCCAACTGTGTGGGGGTCAGAGGGAGGTGCATGCCAGGCACAAGGAGAAGCCACTGCCAAGCTCTAAGCCCAAACCCTGGAGCTCTGTGAGCAAAGGAGAAAGTGGAGTAATACTGGCAGCTGACAGATCGTGACAGACTTTGAGCCAGGTTTTGACTTAAGAGCACTGGAAAACAATTGGAGGGATTTAGGCAGAAGGAGGAGCATCATCACACAATTTATATTTTTAAAGAAAGGATCACTCTGGCTACCGTGAAGTGAACTGAATGGAGGTGGTCATGAGGAGGCACAGAAAGTAGGGACAGGAAAATAAGAGGTTTTTTTTAGTGGTTGTAATGGCAATATTAAGGACAGAATGTGGTGTTCAAGAAAGGAGAATCAGGACAATTCTGAGATTTTTACCAAGAGTCAAAGAACCATTGACTGAGTAGAAGACAGAGAGGAGTTGGTGTGTCACTGGAGATCAAGAGCCTATTCTTCATTTGCTAAATTTAAGAAGCGATTAGGCACTTGGCAAAACAAGTATGGATTTGGAAGTCAAGATGAGAGATAAAAATCTGAGAGTCTTATCACGTTTAAAAACTTAAAATATTAAATATTTTATCTAGTATATTATGAAAAACAAAAAATATGATTCCAATTTTAGTTAATTTTCTTTTTTGTCATTATATGATGGATTGTTTATTAGAGAAAACATGTCATAGACCAAAGGTCAATGGCACTGTTGTCAAAGAAAGGTACACAATTTCAAAAAAATAACAAAAGCAATTATACTACATATTAGCAAATTCCATTGCTCCTATTATTTTTAAAATGATAAAATATAAAATGAAGAAATAGATAATAGACCTATTCAACTTGATAGCATAACTTAAATTCAATTAAAAATACAGATTATAGAGAACACATTAGTTCTATAGCAGAATGTTTCTGAATTCAGATAAAACTGAAATGTATTTATGATGTGCATAATGTCTAATTATAATAATTTCAATTATGCATATATTAGCCAACATTGTTTGTAAACCAGGAAGCATCTTGCAAAATGCATTTTTTATGGTGGTGCGAATTGAGTAAACAAAGTAAGAATTATAAATATATTTTAATGTGAATGATAAAGTAACAAGATAGCATCCATTTATTTAAACCTAATTCTAAAAAAGATTATAATGTAAATTTCTAAAGTAGTGGTATTTTATTATTAATTTAAAAATATTATTTGATAGCTAATTCTTTATGAAATGGCATAATTCAGAAAAACTGACTTTTAAAAGATTGCTGTGAGGTGAATCTTATTTACACATGTCTAACATTAAAAAGTAAATAAATAAATAAAATCAAAGCTTTGTTATCACAGACAATTTCATAGACTATATGAAATATTTTTAAAGGAAGATGTTTGGATGATCAAACCCATAGCATATGGACTATTGTAGTACTGAGAGCATTTTGTGTGACTTCTAGAAATCTGTTTTCTTTCTCCTTTAAGTAAGTTTTAAATGGCTAGTATTACAGAAAAATATTACAATTTTTCACATGTATTTCTGGCTTCCTTAATTTCTGTTTTGACTGAATACTTATAACTTCTTACTGTAAAGCATTTGTTACTCACAGTTCTGGAATTCTTGCAAACAAGTGTCCAGAAATCAACATACATTCAAGTCAAGCAGAGGGTTTAAACATCAATTTTGAGTGAGTCATTCTCCCTTCATTGGAGATACTTACTCTTGCTCCACTGTGGGCAAGGCTTCACATTTTTATTCCCACATAGCTCACAGCTGATCTGTTGTGCCTAAGGACTTGGTTGATATCCAAATTCAGCCAATGGAAGACTACTGAGAATATTCATAACCAGATCATAACATTGTGTGTGTGTCATTACCAATATGACATTTTTAGCAAATTGTTAATTGTTAAACTGGTTAATTACCTTGGATAATCAACAGCTCTGTGAAAGAGGATATTGAATGAGAAAAAAGATAATTAATTCTGTTTACTAAGGTGGAGAAATATAACACATTAAAAATATTTTCTAACACAAGTGAAGCATACATTTCTACATTTAATGACCCACCTTCCCTCATTTCCCAGCAGTGACATTCAGACCATAAAATTTGACATTTTGAAAATTCTTTAAATTTAGATTGGACAAAGCAACTTTAATCTAATGGAAAAACAGGCAATGGTTGTAATGAGAGCAAGCATAAAACTAAAGATAAAGTACCCTAAGATGTAAACAAAGTTGCTTAACTCAACTTTAATAAAACAAATTCAAACTATATATTCCCAATCAGATTAGCAAAAAATTTTGACGTTAATTACACATGGTTGTCAAGGTTATGAGGAAACAGTCACTCTTGCATATAGCAGCAGAATCTTAAACTGATATAATCCCTGTGGAGGCAAAGTTGGTAATATTTATAAAAAGCACATATTATTTTGACACAGCAATTTCACTCCTAAAAATTACCTTATAGATATATCTGCACAAATATGAACTGACATATATTTATGTATGTACATTGCAGTATCTCGTATCTCGAAGGTTTGATATAAAAGGACTTCTGCAATATTTTAAGTGAAGAAAAATAAAGGTACAAATGACAGTTTATATTATGATTTCTTCTGATCATAAAAAATGTTGAGATATTATTAAAGATCTATACAACTTATTTTGTGTATATACATAATATGCTCTGAAAGAATACTCAAGAAATTAGACAGGATTTATTCACTGAGGGCAAAAAAATGAGAACTAAACAGGAGAAAAGATTATCATTATAAACCTTCATATTCTTTTGAATTTTGAGCCATAAAATATATTACCTCTTTTTAAAAAAGTGAATGTGCTTGATTTTGTTAGGTAAACAAGTTTGAAAAAAATCCTATCTCTAAAATGAATTTTCAGAAATAAATGAGGGATAATAATATCTGATTTGTGTTATTTGTACAGAATTGTATTAAATCTTTAATATCCTTCTGAAACTCCAGATATAGTGCCTAACACAGTAGATGTTCAATGTACAGTTGACCCTTGTACAGCATGGAGATTAGGGATGCTCACCTTCTATGCAGTTGAAAATTCAAGTACAACTTTTGAATTCCCCAAAACTTAACTGCTAATAGTCTACTGTTGACTGGAAGCCTTACTGTTAACATAAACAATTGACTGACACATACTTCATATGTTATATGTGTTATAAGTTGTATTCTTTCAATAAAATATGCTAGAGAAAAGAAAATGTTATTACAAATCATGAAAAAGGGAAAATGTATTTACTATTTTATAAGTGGAGGTGGATCATCACAAAGGTCTTCATTTTCTTTGTCTTACTGTAGGCTGAGGAGGAAGAGTAAGAGAAGTTGATCTTACTGTCTTAGGGTTGGCAGAGACAAAAGAGGTAGAGGAGGTGGAATGGGAGGTAGGAGAGGCAGGCATACTTGGTGTAATTTTATAGAAATAAGCCTTAATTTCTGTCTGACTTTTTTGCTTTTTTATATAATACTGGGTAATGATTTACATATTACTGGAACACAGGAACCTTAAAATTCTGAATTAACTTCTTTAACTGAATAAATAAAAGGCTACAATGTCTAGGCCATTCTTATGTACAATTTAACACTTATTTTCTTTGGAAGTGGTTTTTGATTGAAAAACTTGGAGCACTAGAATGCCTATTGCATACCTTTGACTTGTGAGAAGAATCGAACTAAAAGTTCAAAGAATGCATGAAAGGCTAGCCACTGTCCATTACTAAAATGAGCAATTAGCAAATTGTTGAACTGTTCCCTGTTTATACTTTTTAAAAAGTTAATTGCTTATTTATTTACCAGTCTGTTTCAGCATTATTACAAGCCATTAGTGATCATCAGTCAAATCTGTCAAAATCATAAAAGCGTGTTGTAAGAAACTTTTTCCTTTTTAACCATAAAGAAGTTAAAGAAAATTTCTAATGGCTATTTTCATATTTCTTCTTCACTAGCAATGTTTCCTATGTCTGTAGTTCAATTTTTTTTTTGTTGAATTAGCTTTAAGACACATATTTAATAAGGTAATTAATTCAGAAAATAATGACAAGTTTAGTTAAAGTCATGTGTGTCACTCAGGAAGTCCTCATTTGGCAGGTAACAGTGGAACAAGATGTGCATTCAAGAAGGAAACACCTCTCCCTTGGAAATATATTTTTTTTTTGAGAGTTGAAATATGTGTCCTCTTCCCTCTCCCATCTTACTCATGGAAGTGTAGAAATTAAATATACTTTGACAAAGTGTAGGGAACAGTCTTTGTAATATATAGATGTCAGTGAGGTTTAAATCTATTTCCCTTGCAGGTTAAAAGCAAAGGCCATGAGAGGAAATGACTAAATCCTCAGAGTATATCTTCATTGACAGCTGATAATTAGCATGCAGCTTAGCAATAATAATTAGTTCCCTCTTTTAGAAAATTTCCGGATGAACTCTGGGTTGTTGCATTTCAGTTTCATCTTGTTTCTTTGTCCCCTCCCTCCCCCAAGCAATTCATGTTATTTTTAGAGTAGGAAGAACTCAAGATGAGCTTGCTCCCTTAAACTGAGTCAGCATTGTCCATTATTTGCCCTGTGTTTTCTGGAGATTACCTGAGATTAGAGTTTCTTTTGTCCCTCTCTTCCTGTATATTTTCTGTTTCTTTCATCCAGGCAGTTTGCAGCAGTGCAAAGGGATAAAGAAGTTAGCTATTGCTTAGTAAATATGCCAAGTCCATGGGCTATGATTTGGAGCTAAGATCGTTAGTATGACTTAAAGTACTGGCTCTAACACTAAGAAGGAAAAAGTCATGAGGAAGGCAAGTTTTTTTTGCTTGCCTGTATTTTGCCTTTAGTATCAACACAAAATTATCATTTTAAAACTCTGTTGCAAATTAGGTGAAAATATTTTAATTTTCTCAAAAGTAAGATATGTAAAACTAAAAATATGATAAATTGATAAAGCAAAGCAACATGAAAAATTCTGTAGTTTGAAACTGTCTATAAAATACAGACTAAAGATAATTAAAGTAAAAATGAATACAGTATTAACCTGAATTTTCTTGTTACGATTGTTGTTTTTGAATTATATAAATACAAACTATTGAATATTTTAAAAACCTTTCATTCTGTCTTATTTATATCAGGTTTTGCAAAAATGCATTCAATTTTTGACACATTATAATACCTCGATAGACTAGACTTTTCTTAGTTGCTTCTGTAGGGAGTTTTATATATGGCAGATTATGGAGTCTTTGTTAATAGGAACAGACTTTTAACAAGTCATGTGACCATTTTACTTTGGGACCAGAAGTGGGGCTATTACGCTGTATGAGTTTGCAATGATGATAGACACCCCACTGCAAGTGTGTTGTAGCAAAGCTCTCCAGTCAACTTCTCTTGTTCAAATTTTGGCACCAACACTGACCAAATAACCTTAGCTATGCACTCTTTTTGCATGTAGAAAATAGGAATAATAGAGTTTCCTAGGAGGCATTACAATGATTAAATGAGATAATAAATGCTTAGCTTTCAGATAGTATATGATACATTACCGTTCGATAAATGTTTCTTAACTGTTATTATAACCTTGAGAGTCAGTACTGGGAGGAATAGCATTCAGACAAATGAGGAAATTTGGTCGCATAAGATAAAAAGGCATTTCCCACATCTTCCCCTTTTGTTTATAAGATATAATTTTGTTTTTAATGAAGTAATACATGTTCACTGGAAAAAACTTAATAATATAGAAATGTTACATTGGCCTCTAGAAGAATCTTCATAGCAATAGCCTGAATCTCATTTTTACTTGTTATTGTAATTTAAAAAAATAATCACTTGCAGGGGAGGCACATAACAACATAAAGGATACTTGATCCTAAATCAGGAAAAGTGAGGACCACCAGTTGGAGGCTCAAACTTCACCTGCAATTAGATTACTTATATATCTAATCCTGACTTGTATCCCACATCTTTAAAATAAAGTACATTTTAAAAGCACTTAAATTTATATTTTTGTGCTCATTTATTTGAATATTTAATGAAGTTGAATTCCTTTTATGTGAATTTATTTTATGTGTCTTCTTTGAAGACATGCTATTTGCAGAAAAAGTTGATAACTTTTTCTTCTCTTTTAAAAATAGTTTCTATATTAAAATTTTTGCATATTAAAAGAACAGTAAATTATTCCCATATATGCTATATTTTTTTTTCTGATTTTCTCCAATCATTGTGTTTCTGCTTTTTAAAAAAATTTTAGAATTCCATGATTTATCAAACTTTACTGTTTTTATCTTATTAATTGTTTTATGGTCACAATATTATTCTTACAAATAAAGTATGCTTCAATTCCTAGAAATTTCATAAGGATGAGATAGAGTAATATCTCCCTATCCCAAAAGAGACTGGAAACTGAAGTATTCTTCTTTATGCAGACATGAAGTTTTATTCTCCAATAATGTGAATGACTTTAACATTCCAGTATTATTAGGAAAGATGGCTCAAAATTAATTAATGCAAAACCCAAACTTTTATTTTTGGCAGATACTCTTCAACATATAATAAAATTGTGCTGAACATCTGTAAGAGAAGGCCAACTTATTTCATTTACAGGAAATATAGATTATAACAAATTTATGGCACCATACATTTGTTCATGAATAAAGACAGACGAGATAGTTTTGTCTGTGAATTGAAATATATTTTGTGGTGATTGCTCTGACCTCATATACATTAATTATAGAAACCCCACTAGTTTCCACCTGACTTTCACATTTAATCATAGATGAATTATTGATCACAAAACAGCCAATACAGAGTAAATCAGAAATCTATGAACTATGGACACTGGTTAAGCCAATTAAATTTTTTTCCTTGAGAATTTGAATTGACAAATGTAGGAACTATTGTCTGTAGTGGTAAAGTGGGAGCTGGAAGGTCATATGTAATTGAAGGCTAACAGACATACTTGACTATGAACAAACTAATGAATAAACCCTTTAGTATCAGTACAGTAAAGCAGTGGCATTAAGAGAAGCAAGAGGCAAGATGCAGAAAATCTTGAGATAAATTACCTTGACTTCTGCTAGTTTCCCAGTTACCTTGAGGCCTGGATTTCTGTCTTGGAATTTCATTACTTTATTTTAAACTTTGTTCATGGCAATCATTTATTTCCTGACTAACATAACCACCCATGACCATAAAGCCACTTGGAGTAGAATGCATTTTGATATGAGTTCAGTTGACATGTATTAAGGGATATAATTTTTTTTACGTTGGAGTCTCACTCCATTGCCCAGGCTGGAGTGCAGTGGCATGTTCCTGACCACCTCAGCCTCGACCTGCTGGGTTCAGGTGATCCTTCTGCCTTAGTCTTCCAAGTAGCTGGAACTATAGGCACATGCTACCACATCCAGCTAATTTTTTGATTTACTGTAGAGACACCTTATTTCTTAGTAGAGTGTCCACCATAGTATTTTTCAGCATTCCTATAAAGACTACCTCAGGAGAAATTTCTCTTAGTCCTCCATACTAGGTAACGCTCCTAAGCAATTGATACAGATTTTCTTTCTTGTATTATAGTGACTTCTACTTTAGATTTTAAGAAGTCTAAGATCAAATTTGAGATTCATTTTAATAGCATATCAGAGATCAGAGGATGACTTTTAGTTAAATTTATTCCAGCCTTCTCATCTTACTGTTTTCCCCGTACCCTCACTCCCCTAGAAACATATTTGTTTATTCATTTGAATATATTTATATAAGTAATCTCAGATCCCCTTTTAGGAAAAGGCAAACTAAATAACTAAATAAATCAAAGTAGAACAATGGAGTTAGTATTGAATACATCATAAATAATAAACATGCATACCCTTTTCAAAAAATAGTTTCTATTATAGAATTGCTCCATGTAACTTATTCCAGATATATGTCTAAATCACAAATTTTTACCTATAATGGATATTCTCCCCTTCCCAACTCAAGGGTGTTAGAGAATTATGGCTGACTAGGAAAAACTGCTAAGGTTTTAAAGAAAATTAAGAGTTAAGGTCAGGAAGTGTGACTTTTGAAATGGGCAAGAAAAATATACACCATTGCACTGGTAAGTTTTAGTTAACACTGTGATTCTAAAATTATATATATACTGACAGGACTGAACATCTTAAGAATTCAACCATTGACATTGTTCTGTTGTATGGTGGGGGTCTGGATGGAGAGTAGCAGATGCAGTCAATGCGCTTAACTTCTCTCATATTGCTTAGTGTTTAAAGAATACTACATTCTATTTATTGGGTTTTATAAGTTTAACAAATGACTTTAAGCACTATTCTAAGAAGCATCTTCATAAAATAAATAACATTTCTTGACTTATTCCCCAAGACGTGGAATGATATCCAGTTTTATGTTTCCAAACATATCTTAGTATTAATTTTCTCTGAGGCAATGTGAATGAATCAGGTTAAATAATCTCCAAAATTTTTTATTACAATTTTTTTCTTTGACCCTCTTATCATTGAAATACATGAAAAGTTGTAAATGAATTTTCTAATTATCTACCTTTAGGCAAGTTTAAATATGGGGCATGTGATATTTACACTTATTCATCACTCTTTTTTTTTGAACTTCTAAAAATATAAGCTTGGTATTGTACTTTAAAGGGCTGTGTAAAAGCATCTGTATGTTAGTTTTGCTTTTTTATTGTTTATATTTTATTTTCACTTCCACTTTAGAAATGGAATTTAGTAAAATAATTAAGGAATTTAAAGGTGAAAGGGTGATCGGCAGGCAAAGAATGCAGTCTAAAGAAGTTAAGAGGTTGTTCAAGATTGTTCAGGTGTCAAAGCCAAGACTAGAACTTGGTTTTTCAGATTTTTAGACTACAAGAACTTTGGCTATACTATACACATATTTAATTTTAATTATCACTTTTATAGGTAATTTAAGTTATTTTTCCTTATATTGGTTAATGTCTATATGTTTGTTATTAAATTTCTGGGCCCCTAGGATTCTCCATCAGTAAAATAAAAGACATTGGTAATTTAAACTGTTACTTTGTGACTATTTATGGTTAGTAGAAAAGAGATAACAAATAAAGACCATTAGAAATGAACATTTACCAAATTTGCACTTGTTGAACGCACACTTTAGTCCTTTCTCTTTAGTTTCTCCAAACCACGTATCCACAGAAACATGAGTACCTCTTTATGTATTATCTTGTAAGGTAGACTTGGCCATAGAGAGAGAGAGGATGAGTCAGAAGACAAGTTAATATAGCAGAATACGATAAGATTGGTGATTCAATAATTAGTTCCTATTGTTAGTTACAATGAAATAGGAACTAGTACCTTTGGACTATTAGCATTATACGAAACTTAGCAGAAATTTGCAAGTCACAAAAGAAAGCAGATGCTGTTATCTATCTTGCCATGCATATACAGAGGTAATTAGGTACTAATCACCGCATCAGGAAATAAGCAAGTTCATTCATAGATGAAATTCACTTATGGAGTACCTCCTTCACTGGTCGGGCTGCCCCTTATTTCAATTCAAGCTTTAAAAAAAAAAAATTGACTTAGATTACTTGCCCGTTACTTCAATTCAAACTCCTTTAAAAATATTGGCACAGACTACTCCACTGTGGCAGCACTTTAAGGTAGAGTCCTCATATTTGAATCATTTCGTGACACCCTCTTATTTCGCATTTAGTCTCCTAAGCCCTGTACCAAAGTGCTTGAGATCGCTCTGTAGTCTAGAAACCTGTTCATTCTAGCTAACTTGCAACCATTCTTTTATTAGTTGCACATGTTCAGATAATTATTTCACTGTGCATAAAATTGGGAAATTTTAGCAAACAATTGGAGTAGTTGGGGAAACTTTTCTGAGAAAGCATTCACTAAGTTGCCCTAATAGAAACATAAATGCTCATACATAAAGACAAAGTGTAATAGTGGCAGAAAGCTTTGATCTATATTTTTGCTTTGCTAGAGTATCCCAAAATGTCCTCTTCTTGCTGTATTCAAATGCACAGTAAAGAAAACAGTATGGCCGGGCTCGGTGGCTCAGCCTGTAATCCCATGCCTTGGGAGGCTGAGGTGAGTGGATTGCCTGAGCCTGCAGGTTCGAGACCCGCCTGGGCAACTTGATGAGACCTCATCTCCACAATAAATAAAAATGAGCCGGGCGTGGTAGCGCACGCCTGTAGTTCCAGCTACTTGGAAGGCTGAGGCGGAAGGATTGCTGGAGCCCAGCAGGTCGAGGCTGCGGTGGCCGGGAGTGGCCACTGCATTCCAGTTTGGGGGACAGAGTTAGACTCCAACTAAAAAAAAAAAAAAAAAAAAAAAGCAGTATGATTCTACTTAGGCAAAATTACTAAACAAGAAAAAAATTTGTCTTCCAGGGTTTAAGAACTTCAACTTTCTCAAACTCTTATTTTTTTCCCCTCTCTAAATAAAGCACCTATTTTTCCCTTTTTCCTCAACCCTCAAAATTTGTTCTCAGATTATTAATTTAGATGTATAGTCAAATGACTCAATATCTCAAAGATAATTCAATAACTCAAAGTTTTTCCTTTATAAGAGATGCATTTATTCTAACAGTGTTGCTTACTTTAAGCTACAGATTTAAAGTTAACTAACCCTACTCCACAAAACTTTGAGCATCAACAGTTTTAGAGCAGAGGTACAAAGAATACATTCTTAATAGAGGGAAAAAAGATATTTCATCTTTTATTTCACAGAAGTAGAAGATGTAGGAGTGGGCAAAATGCTATACATTTGTCCTACTTCATATTATTACCTGCAATTTAGTGTCTTAGTCCCCAAGGTTCCATATTCTCTGTCAGATGCATTAGGCATTGAACTTTGAAAAAGGAAGTTATCTTCTAATTTGTCAATATTTCCCAAGGGGCCTCTTCAGGAATTCTTCATTATTCGGGGTTTAATCATATGGGCAATATTTCTCTTTCATCACCAAAGGCTCCCATATACTATTTTATCAACCTTAATTAATGAATTGCCATATGCAATTCAATACTTTCAACACACGAACAAACTAATGTGCATACGTGAGAGACATGTCAGAGTCTGACTTCTTAAAATTAAGTATATAGGTAAGAAACATAGTTTGACACTTCTGATGTAAGCACGAATACATGAATATTAGCCCAAATCAAGTGGTAGAAAATAGATCTCTACCAGTTTTATCAGTGAGCGCTCCCCTTACTGAATGTTATTACATTGATGCCTTAATTGTATTAGCAACACTGATAGTTTCCAGACTCAGAAAATTTGATTTTGCACGTGAATTTCAAAACTAATTTCAATTAGAAGCATTATTTTTCTGAGTTGGTTTTCATCTGAAATTACAATAAGCACACTTTGGGTAAGTAAATGTAGATTTGGAATTTTGTTATACGTTAGAGCAGTTGTAAAATTACTTCTACATGCAACACTCTACATTAAAGACTGTCAATGACCTTTTTTTTCTGTAAAGACAGAATATCTCTCCCACTTATTTAGTTGGCATGGAGTTTTTTGATTCATGAACTTGAAAAAGATTTTAACTTTTAAACTTTAAAATGTATTGATGGTATGTTTATGATAAAATTAATGTTAACTACTCAGCTTTAATACAGATACAAATAGAGCTATGAGAAAAATGTTATAAAGGTATTTGCATTTTCTCATGTGTTTAGTGTGCATATCTCTTTGTATTTCAGAGCTCTTGGATCTGAACAGAACAGCAATATTTCATAGCCCTTTCAAATTTCTTGATCTCCATACAATGCTGCTGGATGAATACCAAGAGCGACTATTCGTGGGAGGCAGGGACCTTGTGTATTCCCTCAACTTGGAGAGAATCAGTGACGGCTATAGAGAGGTATGGAAACATCAAATTGTACTTTTGGAGGGAAGGAACGGAGAAAATTGCAAGATTGTTACTTTTTTAATTGTGTTGACCATTTAAAAATATTGAGCGATTAGTGAGATAAAATATTCATTAAAAATGAAAATCATTTTGAGAAAGGTTCATAAATCGTTATGTATGAAGTTTTCTAGCACGCTACTGCTATCTGAATTCTCAGAGACTCTTGCCTGGTGTATTTGACATTCCTCTTGCATCATGGCCCTTGTCACCACACCCACTGTCTTGAGACCTGCGTTTGGAACACGCTGAATTACCAGCAGTTCCTCTGGGCTTGATTAGTCCAAAATCCAAGCTTGAAGAAATATGGATATATGACTTCAATATAACTACCTCATGTAGTTCAGGGGATGCTCCTTTAACCTGACAGGTTAACATATGATATTAAAATGAGCAAGTACCTAACATCTTCTGGGAAAGGGTAACTGTGGCAAGATGAAAAAATAGTTTTATGGTCTATAATTATACAGAATATAATTAAGCTAATATTTTTAGATCCATATCAAACTTATTCAAAACATACAAAGTTTAAATATATATATATTTCTAAACCATAGTTTATTTTGGCATAAATGCATGTATTTTGTAATATACTTTCTTTTAAATTGATTTTTTAATTTTGATGTTTGTCAGAGTGAGCCGTGTCCATATTTTATAGTCATTTTAAAAAACAATTATGATAAAAACATCATTCCTTGATCTTTGCCAGTTCTGTATCCCCAGAGAAAATTATTTTAAACCTTTTGCTGTTTCTTCTAGTTTTTACCTTTATGTTTCTTTTTTTTATATTTTAAAGATATGGGTACAGGTCAGGATTAGGTACATAAGTGCTCTACATACAGGTGGAGTTTGGTCCTCCCTTTTGTCCTCACTTCACCTGGTTTAGGAACAGGTACGCTTAGTGATGTTATGCATCCCTCCCCTTCTCTCCCCTAGCAGTGTCCTGCTACTGCCAATGCCTTTCTTATAGTGATATGATAAATGTTCAAGGTCTACTTATGAGTGAGAACATGTAGTATTTAGTTCTTTGTTTCTGTGATAGACCACCGAGTATGACAGACTCTAAATCCATCCAAGTTGCTGCAAGACAATATTTGTGAACTCTTCTTTATTGATATCTTTGGTTTTAGGCAATATCTGTTAATTTTAGACAAGATGAGGATTTTAGCTTTCTTCTCTTTGGTTCCACAATTGAGATATTTGTACACCACATTTTGCCAACAACCCTCTGATCATTTGCCCTCCATTTTCCCAAAATAATTATACCACAATTTTTGGTTAAATAATAATAATGTCTTTCCATTATTATTATTAGGAAAATATTTTTCACTACTGAGCCACATAGCATATGTTTGTCTTTCTAACCTCCTCCCCTTCTGTCTCTCCCTGCCTCTTTGTTTCTTTCCTTTTTCTTTCCTTTTCTCTTTCTTTCTGCAATTCTATTGTTACTTTTGTGATTAAAGAATATCAAATTTCCATCACCTTAGATTTTTATTTTAGTTTCATTAGTTTTTTAACCAAACTTTCTGCAGGAATTTTTATACTCCTCTCAATATAGTGAAACTTGTTCATTTTCATCAGTTTGTGTTGTTTTTTTGTTTTGTTTTTGCTTGAGTTTTTTAAAAACCAAAGATGTCTTCCATGGCCCCCTTGGCATGCTGAAGCTTTGTCTCATCATCATCCTGGGGCATCCACATGGCCCCCACCTGCATAGAACTTCAGTTTCCCAGGTCCTGCGTCTATGTGGGATTACTCTGACGTGTTGCTGAAACATATTCTCTCTAACTTTCTTGAAGAATTCAAAGTCAAATTTTGTCTTGTATGTTTGAAAATGTTATTATTCAGACTTCACACATAAATGATGGAAGAATATAACTCTAGATTGAAAGTTAACTGCTTTAGAATTTTGAAGGTATTTTCCATTGTTTTCAAATTTCCAGTATAGCTACTGAGAAATGTGATGCCTTCTAATTTTGAAGTTTTGGATGTAACCAATTTGATACCATCCAACTCCTGAGACTATGCATTTAGAATTCCCTCTTTAATCTTTGTGTTTTAGAACTTTCTCATATTTCTCTCTCTTTTTTTTTTTTTTTTGAGTTGTAGTCTCACTCTGGCACCTAAACTGGAGTGCAGTGGCCGCTCCCGGCCACCGCAGCCTCGACCTGCTGGGCTCCGGCGATCCTTCCGCCTCAGCCTTCCAAGTAGCTGGAATTACAGGCGCGCACTACCACGCCCGGCTAATTTTTTTTGATTTATTGTAGAGACGAGGTCTTGCCAAGTTGCCCAGGCGGGTCTCGAACCCGCAGGCTCAGGCAATCCACTCACCTCAGCCTCCCAAGGCACGGGATTACAGGCTGAGCCACCCAGCCTGGCTTCTCATATTTCTCATAGTGTTGATCTTTTTACATCTGTTGCACTAGGATGCCATGGGCCTTTCTACTAGGGATACCATGGCCTTTAGCTCTTTATTTTTGTAATGTTTTCTCTTCTTTCCAGTCTCCTCTCATCTCTCTTCCCAGGACTCCTGTAAATCAGATTGTTCCCCCTTTATTGTCTGGTCTTTCTGCCTATAATCCATTCTTTGAACTGTTTCTCCTGATTTCATTTACTTCTACCCCACTTCTACTCTCAAATCTTCTAATTTCTGAGAATCTCAAATTATTCTTCATGAATCAGTTTGCTTACTGGCTTCTTTCACTTTGCAGGCAGATTTCCGCGTTTCCTAGTGCGCAAAGCTAGTCAACACTTGCCCATATGTTTCAGAGTTTCTAAAATGTAGCTGATATTTCTTTGGCACCTACACCCCAGTTTTATTTGTCCTTTTTGGATTATGCTTTTTCTTTTCTTTTCTTTTTTTCTTGGTCCAGACAACAGGACTTGGAAGCCTGAATGGGTAGCGATGTGACCTTGGGCAGTGTGACTTCACCTGTCTGTGCCTCGGCGTCCTCATCAGTGAAGGTGTAGTTTCATCCTGGACAAAGTTGAGGCGACAGGGATAGGTCCATTCGATGTACCTTGTTATAGGCAACAAGATTAAGAAAGAGCAAGTAGCAGAGAAGATAGCCAAGCACCTTATTTAGATACTAGGGTTGGAAAAAAGAAGAGTGAGAGAAAGAGGGTGAGAGCAGCAGATCTTGGTGAAAGAGGAGAATGAGAGAGAGCAAGATTGGCATGTCTAGGTGGGACCTTCAAAAATGTTAGGGTCACACTCCCAGCGGGGCCTCCAGAATGTTAGGTCAGGCCCGCTGGGGGTTGGGGTGTCTGGTGTGTGATCCGATGCCTTCTGAAAGATGCAAAGCATTGCACAGAAGTTAGATAAGAAAATATAGTTTATTTAGAAAGTAAATTAGAGCGAGAGAAAGAAAGAGGAGATTCACCTACCCAAGGTAGGGGAGGGGGCCAAAGCCTAAGAAAACATGGCCTGGCCATAGCTCAAAGAGTACATGGTCACACCATAGGTTAGCAAGGCAATGGCTGGATTATGCTTTTGAAAATTCTTTCACACTCATTTTAGTGGCCGCAGGATGGAATAGAAGCAAATATTACATTTTGTCCTGATTCTTTCCTTTCTTTCAAACATCTTTATTTCCTCTGAAGTCCTCTTTGGACTTCAAACATATACAGACTGATTTCTCTCTCTCTCTCAGACTGATTTCTCTCTCTCTCTCTCTCTCTCTCTCTCTCTCTCTTTCTATGCATATATATATATTATATAAATATACACATACCCACTATACATGTGTGTGTGTATATGTGTGTCTATATATATAGACACACACAGACTGATTGCTCTCTCTTTCCTTATATAAATATAGTATATACACATTCACTCATAAGTGGGGCCCCTTCAAAAAACTGAATTTTTTTTGGAGGATGGATCCCTTGTATTACACTCAGAATTTGGTCCTCCAGATCAAGCACTCAACCAAGGTTTTTATCAGAAAGTTTTGAGAAGGATTCTGATTTGCAGAAGAAACATCCCGAGCTGTAGCAAACAGGTGACTGGTTCTTCCACCTTGACAAAGCACCTGCCCTCACTGTGCGAACGTTCAGCAGTTTTTGACCACAAACGACGTGGGTCCAGTGCCCCACTCTGTCTATTCACCTAATCTCACCCCCTACCCCTAAATAACAGATCTTATTCCCCACCCCCATTCACTAGCTCTCACCCCAAGCACCTTTTTTTGTTTGTTTCCCCGAATGAAAAAAGTTCGGAGAGGGAAACGTTTTGCTGATATGGAAGAGGTGAAACAAAAAATAGAAAAACCACATAAAAGGTATCAAAACTGTTGAGTTCAAAAACTGTTTTGAGCCTTGGGGAAAGCATCTCAATAGGTGTATTGCATCAAACGGAGAATACTGTGAAGGTGACTAAAATCTAAACGCATAAGTGTAAATACACAATTCTTTACAAGTAAATTCCAGTTTTTGTGGGAACCCTCTCATTTACAGACTGATTGATTGTTCTCTCTCTCTCCCCCTCCTTCCCTCTCTCTCCTTACATGTATAATATATACACATGAATTTGACTGTCCTGTTAGTCAAATTCAATGGGTTTTTATTCCTCACTCCTTGGTTGATCTCTCTCCTGCTTCAGTCCTAACTGGCTTTCTTTTTGTTCTCTCACTGATATCATCTACTTTAATTATCTGTGAAGGAGCATTTAAGCTAAAGATCATAAGTAAAACTGCCAAAGTTAGATACCATATCAAAATTAATATGTGAATAGGAAAGATTCTCCCAAATACCTGGCATTCAGAAAATTAAGAAACTTTGCATTAAGAAAGCAGTTCTCAAATTATACTTGTACCAGGATACTATGTGACTCTCATGGAGTGGGTCCCTGGAAGCCACATTAATAACAAGTTTCATAGGTAACTCTTATACACAAAATTTCATAACAATTTTCCTGAGCTGTTGTTTCCTATGTAGACCAAGAGATAGCAGCTTCTCACTCTAATGTGATTCCTTTTCAGAGCAGCGGAAATTGAATCACCTACTTATTCTCATTTATTGTTTTGGCTTAATTGTACCCTTAGGCCTTTAATGCTAGGAAGACAGGCTTTCATGGAGAAAATGACCTGTGAAAACCATATAAAAGTAGGAGACCTGGAGGGTATTGGGGTTTTATGAACTCCATCTCAGGAAACTAAATAGAGTAGCATGCAGCCATTGAACTTCAGGGTGCCATCTAGCTATGATGTCAAGAAAATTAGCTATAAAAACTGAATATATTATACTGAATAATATACCGAATAAATTTTCTGTATTCACGGGTAAATTCTCATTTTGTGGAGCCCAAAACTTATACAAACTTGCGGGAGAGGGTTCAAGTAATATAATTCACTCAAACTTACACATTTCAAAATTGCAAAGGCCTCTCTCAGGTCTCCATTAAGGGCGGGAGCCAGGAAGGAGTCCCGAGGCTTATGCTTCATTAACTCTGATGTAACTTCACCCCACCTACATTTCTTATTTTGTACTTGTTCTGCCTGTTTCTCCAGAATGTTTAGCAATAACACCCCCAATATGTCCTCTGTGTTTGTTTTTAGTAATGGCAGAGTATGAGTAAGGTCTACTTCATGATTTTTTTTTTTTTGGTTAAAAGAGTAGCCTTAAGAAAAAGTTTGTCTCTTCAGTAATCTTCAGACTCAGAAGACATAATGCATCTTGTCTGTACTTGCTCTCTCAATTATTTCCCTGCCATTATGTTTTTAAATCACTCTTGCTTTGCTTTCTCTATATCTTGGTTTCCCAACTTTGATACTACTGACATTTTGGATAATTCATAGTTGGGTGGGAGGGTTATGTGCATTGTAGGATGTTTAACTGTATCCCTGCCTTCTACCTATTAGATGATAGTAGTATCCTCTGGATGGTCATGATAATAATTTTTTTAAAAGCCTCCAGATTTGAATCTAGTTTATCCATTTATAAGCAGGATTCAGACCCTTTCATTAATGACACATATGATGTGTGCCTATAGTCTCAGCTACTCTGAAGGATGAGGTGAAAGGATTGCTTGTGTCCAGGAGTTCAAGACCAACATAACAAGACCCTGTCCCCACAAAACAAACACACACACATACACACACACATACACACACACACACACACACACACACACACACACACACACACACATATATCATGGATCTATCTAGTGATACCTCATCTGTCCTTCTTTCCTTCAGATCAAACATCTTAAAAGTGTGGCCAAAGTCCTTTTTTTTTTCCCACTTACCCTCTTTCTTCGTTTAAACATCTTTTAAATTGTTATATTTCATACAGACAAATATACAAATAACATAAATAGGTTAGAAAGTATCAAAGTAAAACAAATACCTATGACCCAGCACCAGACTCAAGAACGGAAACATTACCTTCATCTTCTTCCTATTTCCCTCCACAGGCATCCTGCAGCCCAGACACAATTACTACCCTGAGTTTTATGTTTATTCTTTTCTTGTGTCCATTTTTTAAAATTACATTATTCTATATTTCTTATATAGAATATACTCCACATCCATATTTCTAATATACTAAATAATATAGTATATTATTTAGTGTGGCTAATTTTGAGCTACATAAAAATCACAAAATTATAAGTTCTAGAATTTATTTTGTTTCCTTTTCTATTATTCATTATTCTTTCTTAGATTTTATCGTTGCTTATACTAAGCCAAATTTGAAATAGAGGTAGAATAATGAATTAGGACCACAACTTGGACTTTGATGTTTAAATCCTAGCTTTGTGTGTGTAGTATTGGGCAAGTTCCTAAATCCCTTTGTACCTCTGTTCTTTCTGAGTGTAAAATGAATTAATTTATGTAAAGGACAAAGAATAGTACTTATTACATAATCAACACCATGTACAAACTCATTTAATTTGAATTCTATGCAATATGTATAATCATATTAAAATAGCCCAATTTGTCTATTCATTCCATGTCTAAGGACATTTGGATGGTTTTCAGTATAATGCTTTTATTAGTGTTGCCATGATCAGTCTAGTAAACATCTCCTCGTACACATATGGAGGAAAGCTTCCCGGCCATATATTCAGGAGTAGAATTGCCAGTTATAGAATATGTTAATGTCAAGATAATGCCAAATAGCTTTCCAATGCAGTTATACAAAGCTTCACTCCCTCCATCAGTATATGAGTTCCCAGTGATCTGCATACACTCTCACACTTATACTGTCTACCTTATCCATATAACTTAGCACTCTTCCCTTTATTTATTCATTATCTCTATGCCAATACCTCACTATCTTAACTATAATATCATTCAAAATTATTTTAAATCTATTTTTAAATTGCAATTGTATTAACCCTATTATTATTTCAAAACATTAAGTATTAAAAATTAGAAAATACCGTGGAAGAATAAAATAATCACGATATTATAGCAGATGTGATAAATGTTATACAAAATAAAACAGCTTATGGAGATAGGAGTGTAAAGAGGTTAGTGGAGATAGTAATGTAGTCAGGAAAAGAGTTTCTAGGAAAGCGATATTTGAGAAAACACCCAAATAAAATGCTCACTATTCATTTATCAAAGCTCAATAACCTGTGGTGGTTAGTGACTACCATATTGCAATACAGAACTAAAAAAGTAGCATCTGAGTGTGTGCCTGAGGCTAATTTGAAGCACCAGATCATTGAAATAGCAGAGGATAGGGCACTGATTTGCCAGCATGATGGCTGATGAATCATCTTTGTGACTAGAAGGATAGTAATCTAGGTGGAAAAATTTTCAATTAATAAAAAGAAAGCAGAAATGAATGAAGGTAGATTACTACAAGGAGTAGGGTAGCAGATGTATGACTGTGATTACATGAACTTCAAAGTAGTTAAGGTTTTATTTTTATTCTTTTGTTTTAAATCACTGAGTAGGCAAGAATGGAGAGAGGGAAAATTAGGAAGAGGCAAGAGGGATCAGTGAAAATATCTTCTTCACATGTGGGTTTAGAGTTTAAAAGCCACCAATATGTCCTGTAGAGAAACAGTAGTCTCAAGGGACAATCTGGTTTTAATTAGAGCAAGAAATTAAAGGAACATGGGGGAAAAAAAAAAAACAACTGTAGAAGTTAAGGGATTTTCCTAATGATGTTCTAGAGGATTTTACAGAAGGGTTTGAGATATCCAAAGGGTTGGGTCATATTGGGAGTTGTATGGAGCTCCATGGATTGAGTCCAAGTATTGATAGCTGACCTGGGTGTGGAGGTCAATAATCCCCATGGTGACTGTGGTCAATAGGGATATGTCATGATAGATTAGTCCTGATAGTCTCTTCGGAGAAAATAAATAACCCTCCATTTTAACTTCTTTTACAAAATTGAGGCCATCAAACATGTTGATCCTCACCCTCCCTGTTGTTTCTATATGATGTTTTTCACCTTCTTTCTTGATACATTGGAGGTACTCTTTCTCCTTTTATGAATTGCACTTTTTATACACGTGCTCTGAATCTCACCTTGTTGAACTTTCTTAAGGATTGGTTATTTTCTATCTTTTCTACATTATCATTTCTTCTTTTGCTCTCTTCAAAAGCAACAATGAATATAGCTTGTGTCAGTGTGCTAAATTTTTTTGTGAGTTATGGTTACATTTGTCAGTCTGGCATAATTTATGGACCCTTAAATGCAAAAAGTAAATATATAGAATTACAAAGTGAAATATTGAAATAAAATGATCAAATATAAATATATTAAAATACAGCTATCATAATATTAAAATAAGAATTTGTAGTAATATGTACCTTCTTTATTAACACATTAAATAATAAGTAACTACAGGTCTTACTCATAAGCATCATAATTTCAAATTAATGATCATTGTCAATGGACAATAGCAACCACTCTAAAGTAATATTAAAATATCTTTTACCTTGGTAATAAAATCACAGACACTATTAATACTACTATAGTTTTCTTCCCCCACATTTATATGTTAGAAATGCTAAGTTTCAATTAAAAGTTAGTGGGAAAAAAATGATATTTTTTTTCTGTTTTCTGACTTGGTGCATTCCCTGAATTTTTTTTTCAGGTCCCAGTTAACAAGTTCTGTTCCATAATATTCACTTTATGAAACATTCTAAAACATTTGAGTAAAAATAAATATAAAATTTTCAGCTGAGCAAAGATGGTTCTTCATGATTTACTCTTCTCTATATTTTTAACTGAATCTCTACTTGTCCACACTGACATTGCCAGTCAGCCCACTTTTGTTTGCTCTTCCATTCCTGTTTGTCCTTATACACTCTCCTTTTCTGGAATGACCTTCAATCCAACCCAATTTTTTGAAGCTATTTTCTTTCTCTTTTAACCTATAATTGGTGGAGATTCTCTTTGTCCTTCCTTATCCCTAGGTCTGATTTGATTTCAATATTGTATTAAAATTGACTGTTTACTTGTCAGTCTCCTTTATAAAACGAGTCCTTACGAGTAGATGCTGTGTCGTGGTCATCTTTGAAGGTACAGGCACTCAAAGAATGTAGGCACTGAGAGAATGAAAGTGTCTGTTGTGAATCTTAACACCACCCCAATAAATCTGTTCTCCTCCGCCTTCTTGCAAATCTCATTGTATTTATTGTCAGAATCACTTTCTAACTAGCTATTCTCTAATTTATTTCAGTTTAATTTTGTCTTTCTACTCACCCTCCTCCCCACAATGACCTACCCACTTTCCATCTGGCAAACAGAGTAAGGATCCCTGCTTTACAGAGTGACAGTAATTTTAACCCTGTCTGCACATTAACAAACAACTGAGGATCTTGTAAATAATATCTGTCTTTCCCTACCTCTAGACTGAAGTCAGGACTAAGAAGTGGTATTTTGAAAAACCTTCCCAGGTGATTGCAGTGTATACCCAGGATTGTGAAATGGTGGGATATTGTATATCCCTGCATGTCTTGGAAATACTGGTCTTCTATATGATATTAAGTAAATAGTTGTTTTCTATATAATAATCAGAATGCATATGAATATGCACTCATGTAAGAATGATTTTTCCCATGTAATTTTCCTATAGATAAGAATCTACCAGTTAATAGACTTGCCAAATTATATTAGTGTTTTTAGGTATTGGATTTGCTTTATAAATTATTTAATTCATTACATTTTCTGCACCATATAATAATACCATTTTATAATGAAATTCTGGTCAGTTGTACCTATGCAACATTCATTAAGGACACTCAACCTTCACTAATGACATAACTCAATTCTGGTGCTAATTCATACTTTTTACTGTAAAACTTTCAACTTTATAATTCCATTTGCTTTACCTAATATGAGAAACTCCCACCTCTCAAAAGAAAATAGTTTTTATATATCACTCTCTGTAAAAGTCTCTAAAATTTCCAGATAATGTGAGACTGCTATGATTAGAATTCTGATTTCATCAGTAACATTCTAAGAAAGTTTTTTTTTTTCTTTTTTCCTTTCTCTAAAGCCTTTTAGTGCAAAAAGAGCTTTGGCTGAACTAAAGGAAACCATTATCTGAGTGAAAAATTAAAACATCTGAGACTTTCTGATTATAATGTGACAATATCAAGACGTTTGTATGAATAGAATATTTGGAAAGGAAAAGACAAAACATTCTGGTAATCACTTTTCACTCAGTTACCTATAGATTCAGTTCACTTCTACGTTTGTCTTTTTTTTTTTTAAGTATTTGGATAGGATGAAGCTTAAAGATCTCTAACTTGGGCTAGAACTCTAAGTGCAGAAACTCAGGGCTATTCATATTTAAATTGCCTTTTGTTTTTCTTCTATTAAAACAGCCCTCATTATTTCACTTACTACTCAATTTTTGCATTATAGTTCTGGCACTGAGGAAGAACATCCAATTTGGATAATTTGAAAATAAATGTATATATATTTCTTCACACACCCTCCATTCTAGTTAATTTATATCTCTTAATGTTAAGATACTTCAGAGGAGATAATGACAGGTTATTATTATTAGATTCTCTGGTTATCAGCTTTACACTCAGCAGAATTAAATTTTGTTTTTACATGATGCATAAGTGTGTAAACTTCAATTGCTGGCAAAATTTTATTGAACTTAAGTCTAAGAAGATTTAAATAGATTTATGTAAAGTTTATTATTAAGTTTTTAAATACTTAAACAAGTAATTCATAGAAAATTAAGTTTGTTAGTTATATCAAAAATATACTTAGTAAAAGACAAAAAAAGATAAATTACTGCAAAACAGCCTGGTATTATGTAGTACCAATCCAATATTTACTTAATTATTCTGTAATTCAAGCAATTTTTTAAAAAGGCATTAAATAAAAACTTTCCCCGTGACTTTAATACATTTTAATAATGTATAACAACACTTTAAAATAGTGATTATAATATTAATTAGTGAACTAAAATTTGTATTAGGCAAAATTAAAAGTCCTCTGGATATTATGCATGGTAAAGTTTTCTATATAGCACCTAAGAATATTGAAAAGATTTTGATAGTATTTTCTATATTCTGTGAGAAAAAATCATTTCCTTATTCATATTTATCAGATGTATTTATATCTACTCTAAATAAGCCTAGATATAATACATTTGTTTATGCTTCTTTATTTTTTGAAAGTTTATCCTTGTTCTTTCTAATCTGTATTTCATTTCTAGTATGAAATATAGCTGACCAACAGTTAGATTTTTTTTTTAATTTGACAATAAAAGTCAATATGTTAATTTTAATTTTTTACTTTATTTTACCTTATTTTTAGTTGTTATAAGATGTTTTGAAGAAGGAAGACTGTATTGGCAAAGAATACAGATCCTATAGCTAAATTGCTTGGGCTCCCATCTCAAATTTATCACCAAGTTAGATGAGTGACTTACTCCAAATATCTATTTCCCAGTTTCTCATCTGTAAGAATAGATAACCATAACATCTTTCTCTTAGCTTTTTTGTGGGAATTAAATGAGTTATCAAGTGACTAGAAAAGTGCCTGGAACATAGTAAGCATCCTCTTAATATCACTATCATTGTTATTATTTAAACTAGATTCTATTGATTCTACTGTGCTGCCATTTCTAAGTGCAATATAGGAGTACTTCAGATTTTTAGAGGTTATTTAACAGCTCTAGAAATACATGTGGAGATATAGAGTATGAAAAAATGAATGAAAAATCCTCAAAATATGTATAATAGAGAAGACATATAGATGTACATGTGCCAGAGACAGCACAATTTGAACAGAAAATAAAAAATAAATGTAATAATAATGACAATAAATTATAATATATTAATAATACCAAAAAAGTATACAAAAGCTTGAGGGTGTGATTCCTGGAGGAGGTATCATTTTAACTGGACTTTGGTTGAATTTTGATTGGCAGAACTTGGCAGTGGGAGCAGGGCAAGTAGGGGGAGAGATTACAGAAATTTTAGAGTACTATGGAATAATGACTAATGTCTTTGGCTGAAGTAAATAGGTGGGATGGGTACAACAGAAAGAGTTAAAGATGGAAATGTGGCTGAAACTAGCTCATAGAATATTGATGACTGCAATACTGTTGAAACAGAATCTTCTAGGCAATTCAGGAATCACTGGAAGATTCTGATTATGGACATAAAATAATTAGAATTGTTGCTGAGTGTGATTACTTTATCAGCAGCATTTTGGATAAATGGAAGGAAAATGAGAGTAGAGTCATGAAGCCAGTAAAGAGCAGTTAGAGTTTCAAACCAGGTACATTTGTCTTAGAAGCCATCATTGAGAACCAGCTTACTGCTTTGGAGTCAATTTCCTGTGTCCAAAATTGGTCTTCAGTGTGCCGTTGTGCTGCTAGTTCTGCCTTTTGTAATGAGGTGTTTCTTTCCCCTTTCTTCTTATTTAATTAGTATGACTGCACATCACCCTAGTAATGGTTAAGAACTAGTAGAACAACTTGTTGCTGGTGGTAGTAGTTGAGAAGAACCGCTGACGAGTACTAGAAGGAATTGTACCCTGTTTGTTTAAGTATGGGAAGGGTTGCAAGACCCAGGCTCCAGTACTCAATCACAGGTAATAGATTAGTTTGTCTAAATTTTGTCTATATAGCCCCCTTTTAATCTGTACACATCTAAGATTTACTAAGCTTTCGTGGAAAACAAATCAAAATCATTCCCTGGGAAGTACTAATACTAGTCAAAGTTGTAAAATTTTGTTTTCTTTTTTTTATTTCATAAAAAAAATAAAAGAGATACGTGTTTATTTATTTAAAATATGTTTTATGGGAACTCACAGAATATTTCTATTTAGTAATGAATATGTTTCTGTTTAATACACTTTGATATGTGATTTTTCTCTGCCTAAATTTCAACTTTTTAAAAATTCCCACCCCTGTAATGTAAAGTTAAATTACACCATTAAATTTGAATATCTGTAGATATGACAGTACACTAGACAATTCTGTCTACAAAAATATGTGTACTTTTCTCATTTATTCAGCTATATTGTATCAAAGAGGAAAATGTTCTTGTATTTCAGAATTTAAATTTTTTATTGAATAAGAGAAGGACATTAAAATGCAATCTGCATATAAATGTCAGATGAGATTTCCCATTAATGATACCAATTGAGTAAATTTCATCCATACAAAAGGGCATGCATTGGGCAACAAATGTTTGTGTGTAGCTATGATATTGTTCGAGTTCAAATGCTTTTAAAAATAAACCCATCAAGTACAAATCATATTTATAGTTCAATTCAGTATAATTCTGCATATAAATACTTGAATAATGACAGTCATAATTAAGTATAAAGGCATAAGCACTAAGGCAATGTGTGTCAGGTTAAAGATTATCATTTATAAACCATTAAGATTATTTTAGCATGTTATATTCAAAATACTTTTTTTTGCTTTTAATAATATTTATGGGATGTATAATTGAAATGTACAGACACGGTATTTTTGTATTTTTTTTTTTGAGAAACTTGCTCATTGCAGGTTTTTCCACCATGAATCTTCCTTTTTCCTTCTCTTCTTTTTGCTAACAAACTCTGATTTAAAATTTTAAAAAAAGAAATGTACATTGATGGACATTGATATATAGATGAAAAATATAGAAACAAAAACCAAAATGTGGATGAGAATTTTTATTGGAATGATAGAAGTAGAAAGAAAACATAAGATAAAATTATAATAGGTCTTAGTTACTTAAATATATTCTATGAATATGAACTTTAGTAATTGGATGTTTTATTTACTTTTTAAAATAAAAAGATAATTTATTTTTTGACAGCTAAAAGGTTTTTAAATCTTTGTTAATTTGTTTTAGCTGCCCTAAATCTTTGAGTGTCATAACATCTTGTAACAATAAGCTGTTAAATTCCTAATCTTGGTATAATTATGAGACTCAATAGGGAGTCCAGAAAAAAATTACTTTGTATTTCAATGTATATTTTATTTTATTTTTCTCCTTTGATATATGAATAGTAAATGGCTTGTTAATGTACAGTAAAGTGATTAAATTATATTGTGGAGTAATTGTGATGAGATGATGTGTCTTTAACCTTTTGCTTTTTGTACCTTTTTGGTACAGAGAATTTGGAAATCACATTACACCCTGTTGTTTAACGGCCTTTAAAAATGTTTTGTGCAGAACAAATAGCTTAGTTTTATGGGTTTTTGTTGATGCTAAACCTTGGAGCAGAACCAAAAGACATCCTGACTGCCAAAACAAATGAAGAAAATAATTCCCCTTACTAGCTTGGCAGACCATTTGTATATGATGGCTTTAAAAAGTAACTTTCCATTTCCAGTGAGATCTTTTTTTGTCATATTTTGTCACCTGAGTTAACATTGGATGCAGTTCTGAGCCTGTTAAACTTTGTTTTTAGAAAAGCAAAAAAGCAAACCAAAACAACACAGCATAGTCTTAGTAAACCTATATTTCTCTTATCCAGTTTAATCATGAAGAAAATACTATGGGATGTTAGCAATCAGCTAAGCCTTTAAAGACTGATAGCACTTTTGAGGACAGGTAAAATGATGTTGCACAGATCATTCTGGGTAGAAGGTGGGGTGGGGGGACAGGGAGAGAGAGAGAAAAAAGATTATGAACATTCACCACAGTTTATTCTATTCCTTTGGTGGGTTCTCATGTATTGGACTTTGGTGAATATTCATAATCTTCTGTCTCTTTCTCTGTCTTCCATCTACCTAGAATGATCTATTCAACATCATTTTACATGCCCTCAAAAGTGCTACCAGTCTTTCAAGGCTTAGATGATTGCTAGCATCCTACAGTATTTCCTTCATGACTAAACTGGAAAAGTTTACTTGTTTTATCTATTTAACACTTATTACAGCATTTCCATGTCAGGGAATCTCCTCTCTCAAACTTTACTGCATGCTTTTTTAGTGGACTGACTTTACAAAGAAGTCTTAAAGGTGTGCTGATTGATACAAACCAACCAACAGACATTGAATAAGCAGAGACTGTGTTTAAGACATTGTGTCAGGTAGGCATTGGTCAGGAGACAGAAATAAGTCACTGCCTTGCCCTCTGTAATTTACAGTCTAGTGATAAAGCTAGAATTAAGTACATTCATCTTTGTTGTCCTAGATATTAAAATAAAAAAACTAATGGGGATCAAAGGAAGGAAAAAACGATATCAGGGAAGATTTTGTTGCAAACCACTTTATAAAGTGTTTCTGAATGAATAGTGTTGTTATTCTTACAGCAACTGCCATTATTAGTTTTGTTGCTAGGAGCAATGTATATTTTGACAGTTCTAGAAAAGTCACTTATTTTCTTTATCATCACTTAAGAAATTATCTTTTGTCTGTGTCAAACCTGTGAAGGGCCAGAGATTTTATCTTGCTTTCAAGACAGGTTAGCCTGTCACAAGTTTCACAAATAGATTAGACTCATGGGTCAGAAAACATTAGACTCCTGGGGTCAGAGATAAGAGACTCATGGCATAGCAGGCAGCAAGACATTCAGTGTCCTTGTCCCTTTTGTTTTACAAGGTGTGAGCCTAGGTAGATATTGCACACTAAGTGGATGTGTGTTCATCTGAGGAACCTTAAGCTTTAGGAAACTTCTTAGTCTTACAAGGGGACAAATATTTACAACCTTGTCTACAGGTAGACATTATCTTTATTATTCTGGTCAGTAAACAAAGTTTTCATTTGTCCTGGAGGAAAATTCTGTCTCTATCTTTCCAGGGTATTTGAAAAACTATTCTGGACCAAAACCTATCAAAGTATGTTAAACAATGCTATAAAGAATTGTCCTCCAAACAGTGTCTTTAAATCATCTTGAAAATAATCCTTATGAAGTTATGACTTAGGGGGATACAGGATAATATATTATAAAATTATAGTTAAAAAGGTCATCATTTTACATAATAAAGAGAAATGAGGAAAAAAAGGATGTTAATATTCTAAAAAAAATCAGAGCTCTGCATCTTGTAAGTTAAGTGTGTTATGAATATAATGCATTATTTGGAATTATGGATGAGATGTTCCCCAATTTTTTCATATTAAAAAGGAGTTATTCATGAAACTCTTTCCAATGTTAGATGGTCCTAAAATGAATTTGTATTTTGTTTTAAAGATATACACATGTGTATATACAATCTATATATACATGCACATGTTCTAGCATATCCATTTGAATAATTTATGCACCCACTTTAAAATCATAATTACCAAACCAAAATGCATCTGAAGTTAGAATGGATCTTAGAAATCATTTGATAAAATCTAGATCTCAGTACAAGAATATTTTTCCAAATTAATCGGGTAAAGTTTGCAAACTCTGCTGCTTCACGTCTAGGACCCTGTCCCATAATAGTGTCAGTGACTTTCCTCAGGCTTTTGAAAGAATGAAATCTAACGTGGCATTGAGTGACATATTTTCTAAATCATACATGATCCACTGGTGGATTCGTTGCTAAAAGCAACATCTATTCTAGGATTTTATGTGTGTGCTTTTGTTTTTATTTAACTTAGTTTTCCTTTCTATCTCCATATTGTTAGTATGAAACTCTTTGGGCTTACTGCATCAATAAGAACATCAAAGTAATATTTTATACCTATAATTCAAGACATAGAGTGCTTTTTGTATTATAATAAATTCATTCATATGGTGATTATCATAATAAAATACGATTATCACCACTTTTATAAATTCCCAAAATTATCAGGGACTGGACTTGACCATACAATGTGTAAGTTAAGCAGTCACTTCTGGAACATAACTGTCTTACCTGATATTTTATGGGCCACAGGTTTTAAAAATAGCTTAAGTCTTGAACATATTTGGAATTCAAATGTAAACACCGATTTCAGAAACTAAAATATCTATATGAATTATTCAGGTAAAAGATTAGTTTGAGGTAAATCAGGGAGTACCTGTCCCATTGAAAGAAAACTTCAGGTTTTCAGTTCTAGAGTAAATGCCACACAGGAATACGTGCCCAATGTTGCTTTTCTTCAGATTTTTCTAAAGAAATTAGCAATCTGGATTTTTATGCAACAATTTTTATTTTTGAATGTGGTCACTAACTCAAAAATAATCATGGTTTTCTCACTAAATAATAAAAAAATACCTCCAGTCAGCAACGTATAATATTTTTATTTGATAACCAGCATGTCTTTCCAGGTTGACAGTGCATAGGACAGAATGGTGATACATCAGGGTAGGGAAGACATAAGATAATAGAGACCTTAAGGGAACAAACAAATTGTCACAGATAAGAGAAATGTCTGACTTACTGGCATGTGCTTAGCAATAGAATCTAACAACAGTAAACATTGACACCAATTAGTCTAAAAGGCAATACCCGAATCCTTCTCAATCAAGGATCTTGAGGACTCCTAAGCATCCTGAGGAGGAAGAGGCAATTTGTAAATATATCAGACATATTTTGAAAGGCCCGTACTACTTGACTGGGAAATTTCTACTCCTTCATCAGAATGTTAACTTGACAATGGAAAATGATTGCCTCCAAGAAAAACGAACTGAAACGCTTCTTAGGTAGCCTGGCTTCAATGAAGGCAATGATATAAAAACTATTGGATGTGTTGGTGAGAACCAACATGCCTCATAGATAAAATCACTAACCAGCAGAACCCATGACTGATATCTTAGTATGAGGTGGTGCTCCCAGAGAATTCTGAGAGAAACCCGAGAGAGGAGACTGACAGCTTTTGCAGTTTGGTTGGGGTGGGGGGTGATTAATCCCGCAGATGTAGAGATACACAGTTTTAACTAGGAGACTTAAGCTTTGAGGCACAAGAGACATTTGGGAATGTACCAGTTGCTACTGTTACTCACCTATAGACCTACTGCACCTATAGACCTACTGCATTATGGGTTTGCCTAGAGAAATATAAGTTTAAAAAAGAAAAGTTCCCTAGATAATTCCACATCTTTGATAAAGTTGTGATAAGGATTGCATTTGATATTGTATTTAATGTGCTTGGCACAAAAATTAGAGTATTTGATAATGCCAAGTGAGTTTATGGGAGTATAGAATTACCGGTATAGACATGCTGCCATTCTGGCAATCATTCTTGCACTACATTCACAGATTCGATATATATTTATCCTAAAATCCTTCCTGGATGTATATATCAATGATATTCTTACACAGATACCAAAAGGGAATGTGCAAAAAGGTAACCATGTTTGATGTTGTGGAGACATAGAGGCAATCTGGACATCAATCTCTGTGAGTATAGATAGGAAAATGTGCAGAATCCATTCCGGAACATTATGAATAAATCAGAAAAAACAGACTGCGTATGTACATAGGACGATTGAGGGATCTAAAAAACCTAGTTCTTAGTAAAAAAGATAAGAAAGAGATATGATATGAAATTCAATGCTATTTACATACATTAGAAATATATACTACGCCTTTGGGAGGCTGAGGTGAGTGGATTGCCTGAGCCCGCGGGTTCGAGACCCGCCTAGACAGGCGAGACGTCATCTCTACAATAAAATCAAAAAATTAGCCGGGCGTGGTAGCGAGTGCCTGTAATTCCGGCTACTCGGAAGGCTGAGGCAGAAGGATCGCCGGAGCCCAGCAGGTAGAGGCTGCGGTGGCTGGCAGCGGCCACTGCACTCCAGTCTGGGCGAAAGAGTGAGACTCCAACTCAAAAAAAAAAAAAAAAAAAGAAAGAAATATATGCATAAAAAGCAATAGTGTATACTTTATAAGAATATATACAAACAAAGTACCTAGTAACTATACAATAGTTGCCTCCTGAGAGAATGAAAATAGAACATGGAGTGAGGGGGGGATAATTAATTAATTAAAATAAGAGAAGAACTTTTTAAGACTGATGATGATAATGAATTATGATTTAGTAGTATAATAAACTGAAATCTCTGCACATAAGTTTATAAAAGAAAATAAAGAAAAAAATAGTTATCAAAATGCCTGGCACATAATATGAACGGTCTATAGTTTAAGCAAAAGAAGGAACAAAAGGAGTCTAAAAAAAAAATGATAAAGAAAACAATTTCTTTCAGAAATGAATCAAGTGCACAGACAGAAAGTTGTAGAACCAGTTAACAAGTATTGATTTCTGCTTGTGGTCTCAGCAAAGTGTTAAGTTCTTCTGAAGGTGAAAAATAAATATTTGATGTATTCTCTCTCTTTAAGTAAGAAATCAACAAATTTGAAATATAACGAAAACTTTCTGAAATCCAGTTGGAAACTGGGAGATTAAACAATGTTGTAAGAAATAATACCGAGAGGTAGTGTGATGTTTTACTGGGTGATAAATTTTAAATCAGTTTTTAAAGAATCATTCATCCTTTAATTCCTTTATGCAGCTAACATTACTGAGAGCTTACCACACCCCACCTTCTGTGCTACATGGTAAAAATGCAAAGGAAACTCTAGGAGGTACTTGAACTAGAAGGGCAGACAAGTCAAGTATGAGGAAGGGTTGAATAAGATATGACTGTCCTCTGAAGGGTTGAGACTTGAGGTGAGCCATCAAAAAGAGTTTAAGAAAAAAAAAAAGACTTAGCATAAAGTAAAAACTCAAAGATGAGTTACTTAATTATGCACATAATTATGTGAAGAAGACAAAGTCTTATTTTATCTTCTCACATTAGAACAAATTGGAGTATTGGATTGTAGAAGAAAATGAAATGGTTTTCAGTGTGGTTTATTTTTATATGCATTTACCATAATAGTACATTATCTTTTATTTTAGATACACTGGCCTAGTACATCTCTAAAAATAGAAGAATGCATAATGAAAGGAAAAGATGCGGTAAGTATTATTTAATGTAAAAACAAATCATCAATTGTATTCCTGCCAACCACAAAGGACTGAATCATTGAACTTTTATTTGCTCTTATAAAAGGATATAAGCAATTTGGTTCAGGGAGAAAATCATACATATATACATAGATATAATACATATAGTTATATAAAATTAATTTTAATGAAGAGTTAAAGGGAGCTGAGGTGCCATTCAGATCATATTTTTTACTTTGTTTTATTATATTTTAATCAACTTAGATTAAAAATTTGTTATATGAATTATTATTTCCTATGTCTTTGAAAGAAAAACAATTTCTTTTTTAATTCCAAGAAAAGTTAAGCATATTATTTTGAAATTTCATTTCACTTTGATTAGCAAATTAGAAACAAATCAAGAAACAAAAAGAGAGAGAACAAAAAGCTTGAGAGAGGCAATAAATATGTTTTACCTCTTCCAAAATGTTTTAAGGGTGTCTCCCACTTAAATAAGCATCCACAGCATCCCCGACACGACCCCTATCACACTAAAACATTAGTGACAGGACTTTCACATACTAGGAGGAGTCAGCTAACCTGGTGACACAATATGCATCTTGGAGCAAGACCTGGGTATCTGCTTTTGAAAGTGAACTTACCCTTTTTTCAATAAGAAAAAAAAAAAACATGTAAAAGATTAACACACATTATACCAACTGGGTCACAACCAAAGAATGAGTCATCACATATTGTTGCCTTATCCCACAGCGTGATGCCTATTGAACATACTCTTAGGCCGTGTCACTCTAACTCAACTGAGCCAAAGTGTGGTCTAATTGACTCATTTTAACATGTGACATTGTGTCAAGAGAGCAAAAGCAATTGCTTCATTGCAATATGAGAACCAGACATTTTCAGCAGATTCTACTAACTGTATCTGATTCTATCAACTATATGTGTCCCCCACAAAATAAAATGTCACGTGAGTGAAAAATTGAAGAAATAAATATATCTGTGTGTCCTGGATAATCAGTCCAGTTATTATCTGAATCATGTATGGTGAAGTGATTGTGATGGCCTTTTCCTCCTAATACTATTATATGAGAGACTTTAAAGTGTTGAAATCACAACCTGTTCTTATAAAACATGACATTTACTGATTATCACATGTATTAATTTTAATATGATATTTGGCATTAAAAGAGTTTAATATTCTTTCATAATTTAATGGAATAGCACCACCTAATTTCCAAGGGAATGTTTGGTAGAATTAATTTAACCAAGTTGGTTTTGAAGCAATTATAAACTTTTTTTATCCATTCATGATACTGATTATAAAACTCACCTAGTGACTCATGTATTATAACTTTGATAAGTATGTAATATGTAATAAGTAAGTAATGTGTTGAATTAATTAATTGAGGAATGCAAAGATGTGAAAAGTAAAGATTCTGTCCTCGAGAAGCTTATAGTTGAATACCAGTGTTGACAAACCAGAGCTTCTAGAACAAACGTGGCCTGTACTTATTCTTGCAAATAAAGTTTCACTGGAACATGACCACACATGCCTTTTTATATTGCTTATGACTGCTTTCATGCTATACCTACAGAGGTAAATGCTTTCAACAGATAGCAGATAACTCCTCAAACTAAATATAGTTACAATCTGGTTCTATATAGAAAAATTTTGCTTATCCCTGTACTATTACTATTTTCTCATAGTAATAGTTTTCGTATAGTAGTCTTGCAGTAAAATGTTATTTTATTTGTTTTCTTTTCTATTTACTAAAGAATGATCTCTGAAAGTGCTATATGTGAATCTGTGAAGTTGAGGATATAAGACTCATTTTCGCAAATGTTAAAATTCTGTTTGCCTTAAAGACGAGACGACATGTTTCCTTATGAATAGGGAAGCTTTTTCCAATGATTTGTTTGCTGACTTTACACTGATTCATTGTTTATACTGTACTTGAAAAAATAGCACCATTGAGAATAACTTAATTACTTAATGGAACATATTGCCATGGAAATCTTTATGCTTGAATACATTTCTGAACAGTGCTTTTTAATTCCTCAATTGTGAACTAGAATACATAAAGCATGATACACTCCCCTTATAAAATGCGAGTCTCACATTGCTGTTAACTAAAATGTGTCTTGGTCACCCCAATTTCTTCTTCTTCAGATTCTTGTCCTCTTTTTATCTGTCCCTCTTGCTTCTTCCACCCAAGGGAGATTTATGATGAAACATGAGGTTTCTAGGGTTAAGAAAAACAAAAGTGCAAAAAAGGCAAAATATTTTAATTATAGTGTTTTTTTTTTTTTTTTAATCCCTACTTTAGAACGAATGTGCAAATTACGTCCGGGTTTTGCATCATTATAACAGGACACACCTTCTAATCTGTGGTACAGGAGCTTTTGATCCACTTTGTGCTTTCATCAGAGTTGGCTATCATTTGGAGGTAAGATTGTTTCATTCATTGCTATCTATAAAAGTAATGCTTAAAGCAACTTCATTTCAAAAGAAAAATTGTGGCATTTCTTTCCAAGAAAGATAAAAGCATCTGTGATGTACTGACTCTGTTTGCTTTAGACAGAGAAATGATCACTTTGGGGCTTTAAAATTCTTGTCAGCTATAAAATCTGTGAGCCAATTAATTCTCTTTGCACTCATTCACTGAACAATTTTATTTGCTTAATTTGCCCACTTAAAAAAATTTCTTAACATCAAACTGTATTCTTTATTGTGATATATTGATATTTTTGGAATCTAACCACCAACTCAAATGTGTGTGTGTGTGTGTGTGTGTGTGTGTGTGTGTGTGTGTGTGTGTGTGTGTGTATGTATGAGGGGGGACCCAAGAGAACCAAGAATTTATTTCTTAAAAAATTGTATTTTTTTCTTACATGTTTAAACAAACTTCAGTCGCCTTCAAAGTACTCTCTACACTATACCTATGGAAACAATTTTTTTCACTGCTCAAAAGTTTTTGAACTTATCAATTTTAATGCCTTTTAGTTCTTCTGCTGTTTTTTGTTTCATCTCTTCCACATTGGCAAAACATTTCCCTTTGAGCACTATTTTCATCCCCAAGAAGCAAACAAAAAAAAGTGGCCCGGGGTGAGATCAGGTGAGTAGGGAGGGTGGGGTGTGGGGGTCGTACTGTTTTTGGTCAAAAACTGCTGCATGCTAAATGTGGTGTGGGCAGGCGCACTCCTAAACCACCCATTATGAAATGGCCAAACAAGTTGAAAGAATCTCAAAAAAGAAAAAAAGTCACTGAAGCTGGTCTTGGCCTCATACAGCAATGTTAGCTTATACCCTGATGCTGATAGATTCCTAGAACATTAACCTGGCAGGGGAAACCTGTACTATAAGGTGCCCACACTCCAAAAAATAATTGGATTTTTGGGGGGTCGGGGATTCACCTTCATTTAATTCATATAAATGAAATATCGTATTTTTACGAAGAACGTTCAAAGACTTTCTGATTCTGTAATCACTATTTCCAAGCCAAGTGAGTTAGGGAGTGCAGGAGGAGAGACGATTCGCTGATTTAAGATTAAAAAAATACGCCTCAGCCGGACTCGGTGGCTCGCCTTTGGGAGGCTGTGGTGAGTGGATTGCCTGAGCCCGCGGGTTCGAGACCCGCC